>NC_040021.1:3479369-3524896 GCF_000972845.2 Larimichthys crocea
CACCTGTTCCCAGGTGTGGCAGCAGTCGCCCTGTATTGATCGGAATCAGAGATTTTTATTGTTTGAACCATGATGGTTCCGATCTGTTTACTGGAAGCGGTCTGTTCAGTGTCTCTGTTGGGTGTGTGTTGTGTGTGTGTGTGTGGTGTGCCGTGTGTGTGTGTGTGTGTCTGTCTGTGGTGTCGGGTTACTGTGTGTGTGTGGGTGTGTGTGTGTGTGTGTGTAGTTGCATGCTTTTGCTGTAGAAATGTTCTAATGAGTTGCATCTAAAAAAAATGTTGAATAAAAGTGTAATAGTACAGACTTTGAAATGTGTCGTTTTTGAATGACAGTCTGGAGTAAAGTAGCAGTCATTTAAAAATTGTATGTCTGTAGGAAAGGAGTTGAGTTTGTATAATGGATTAGTGAATGGTAAAATATTTGTTAGAAAAAGTTGAATTACTTTAGAAAATTAAGTAGAAGTTTAGTAAATAATATACAAGATCGTGGTGGAGCATGTTAGCATTAGACTTGTTGGCAAATGCTGTCTCTGTCAGCCATTTTTAACAAACAGACAAGTTTTCAATGAAAAGCCAATACCTGCAAAATGAAATGGCCGCCACTGGGCTTCTGCACCTGTGTCCAGTTGGAACTCTTCATTGGCAATCCTGACAGAGGAGAGAGAAAGATGCTGACCACCCCTCGAAGAGGAGGGATCTCTGGCCAAACCGTAATTTCCATCACTGAACAGTAATCAGTGGGGCAATCCTGTGGCCCTTCACTGAACGGCTACAATATTTGTTTGTGTCGATAAGTGGAAGAATGTGTCCTTAAAGAGCAATGCCAGAGAAAGGTTAACTTTCTGCTTTTATCCTCCAGAAAATTTTCCCGCCTTTTTAACATGGTAGTCTATGGGCTGTGGGATGGGGGGTTTTTGCCGGCTGCAATCTTTACTCTCCCGCCAAAATATATCTCCTGAAAGTTGTTAGCAGCGAATGTTATAAGACGACAAATGTTCCTACGTTTATATGTATAAATCGTGTCGGTAGTGGGCATTTTGAGCCACGGGAGTCCGAATACGTTTTTTATATTTTTTCACTGATTTTCCTCCCGGCTCCTCACTCTAGCTGATGATGTCAATCCCCATCTAGCACACATTCCGCCATACACATACACACCCATTATAAACGAAATAATCGAAAAACCACTAAAAACCAAAAACCTGCTCAACTTTTGAGCCTTGATAGTTTTAAAAACGGTAAAAGAATTTTGAAAAAAGTTAAATACGAGTTTAAAATGTTGAAGAGTTTGTGTACAATTTAAAATGTGAATAAGTCTGTAGTAGTAGTAGAACTTGTTGAAATTGAGAATGTTTGTAGAAGTTTTATGTAGAATGATTTGAAGTTTGTGGTATGCATTTTAATAGGAAAATAAGTTGCAGAAAAAGTAGTGAAACCTTTGTAGCATATTCATCGTCGAATTGAGAAAACGTAATCGCCCGCAGTGGACACATGCCTGAAGCTGAATCTAGTGGTCTAATTTTCTTTTTGTGGGATCAAAAGTTGTAAGGAGTCGTTTTACGGGACAAACCAACGTAACGGCCGAAGAAAAATCACTAGAAAATTCTCCAGCAGAATTTGAGAGTGACGAGTGGGCGTTTGCCGGGGGTCTGTATCAAAAAGCACACCGTAAATAGTCAATTTGTACTGTTTTTATTTAGACACAGGAGCAATTACGATGTCTGTAAAATTTGTTAGTGGCTTAGTGCTAATTTATCCACTAAATCTCAGCAATTAGCCACTAAGCCCTAAAAATTTAAAACATGGCATTGTTAACATGTATGATAATTGGCTAGCGCGTCATGGTAGCATTACCATGTCTTTATTAGTTTAGTGCTAATGTTAATTATAGATACCAGTGCATTTAATTATTAGCATTGGCCGCAATTTTTACCAATTAGGCATTCTTTACAGCTGAGCGCTAAGCGCTAGCTTCTCTGCTGTCATCTGACCGCTTAAACAATTAAATATGTGCAGTTAGCATTAAATGTAATTTCTTAGGACGAAATGATGGCATAGCCTTAACTGTGCTAGCAATAACATAGCATGTTAGCATTAGCATGTAGCAATGAGGCAGGATTTTAATATCTAGTGGCTAATAGTATAATCAATAAGCATTGGGCAGGTTACGGATACGCGGTATGCATTAATGTTGTAATATTAAGCATGTATTACATACTTAAATGGCTAATGTTAATTGTAAACCGCAGCGGCTCGCTGTCTTCTCCCGGTCATGTTAGACAGACAACGGCGCTAGCAATTAACAGTAGCACTTTAGCGTTAGCATGTTACAAGTAGGCAATGTATTGTACTGATTCTATGGCCTAAGGTTAATTGCTAGCGCTTGACGTGCTTAGCCAAATAGCTTAGCAGGTTAGCATTTTCATGTAATAATTCTTAGTGGCTAATATTAAGTGCTAGCATTGACCAGAGCAATTACCATTTGCAGCGTAATTTTAGCTTTGGCCCCCTAAGGTGTTAGCAAATAGCATGTCTTTACAGCTAGTGCTAACGGGTAGCCTGCTTGCTGTCTTTTGCGCACTAAACATAATATTAACCATATTAACATTAGCATGTATTCTTATGACTAAAATATGATGGCTAGACAACTGAAACTGCTAGCACTTAACATTACAATGTTTAGCAGCATTAGATGTGAGGCAATGAGTCATGTATTAATTCTTTAGTGGGCTAATTAGAAGTCAGTAAGCCAGTTTAAGTTCCAGTAGCTGTTAAACATACATTGGCATTATTTTAATACTTATGGTAATGATGTCTATTAACACGCAGCTGCTCTGGCTGTCATTTGCATTTAGAGACAACGCCTAGCATTAACATTAGCATGTTAACATTAGCATGTTTCATGAGCTGTATGTCTAAGTTTTTGACCGAAAAATGAGTGACTAGCATTGACGTGCTAGCATTACAGTAAGCATTTTAATGTACAGTAACATTAACAGTTATTTAATTCCGAGTGCTATACTAAGTAGCTGACCCGACCCGAGTTTATCCCCCCGTGCGACTGCGCGGAAGTTTGCGGTGATTGGTTAAGATTGCAACCCCTGAATTCGGGGATTCTGAAGTTGCGTTGAAGTTGCAAATTGCAACATCGTGAATTCCTGGAGGGTCCCTGTGTTATGGTAATCATTTACAGTACAGTCAGGCCTGACGCCGATTACCACTACTGCGCTGTGTGTAGGGGTGTTTGGTGTGTGTGTGTGTGTGTGTGTGTGGGTGTGGTGTGTGTGTTTGTGTGTGAGTGAGAGAGGAGAGAGAGAAAGAGAGAGAGGAGAGAAGAGACTGGGTGTGTGTTGTGGTGTGTGTTTGGTTGTGAGTGAAGAGAGAGAGAGAGAGAGAGAGATTCTCTAGAGGAGAGAGGACTGTGTTTGTTTTGTGTTTGTGTGTGTGAGACACAGAAAGCAGACGCGGCAGTGGCAGGCTGCGCCCACAACGTACCTCTTTCTAAATTAAAAAAAGACGAAAAAGAACAATAATCCTACTTCTACCTCTCCCTATTTCTCCTCGCATATCGCCAAGAATCCGATTCATTTTTTTTCTGTCAACAGATGCGATTCGTCACGCATTTGTACCGATTTTAATCGTGTCACGATGTATCGGTACACAAAATCCCTATGCTAAATGCCTAATTTAACATTAGCAGGTTAACATTAAATGTTAACAAAGATCAATGTATTTAATTCTTAAGTGGCTAATGTAAATTAACATTAGCATATACAGTAACATATTAACAAGTAGCCTGTAATTTGGTTATGAGTGGGCTAATGCTAATTGCCTAGCGTTGACGTGCTAGCAATTACTATTTGCACTAAGTTTTAGCATTGGCTGCTATGTTAGCAAGTTTTAGCATGTCTTTAAGAGCTAGCGCTAACATGCTAGCGCTCTGGCTGTCTTGTCTGTCGGCGGCCATTTACACAGACAAGTTTCAAAATGAAGCCAATAACTGGCTCAAATGGCCGACACTGGGCTGCTGCAACTGTTGGTCATGTGGAAACCCAGTGTTTTGAAAATCCTGAAAAACAAGAGAGAAGCGGAAATGGCTGAGACACCCCCTCGAAGAGGAGGGCTCTATGGGGCCAAACCCCGTAATTCCAATCAGTGAACCGACATAACTGGGGGGGGCATCCTGTGCCCTTCCGGATCGTTTAACAATATTTTAATTTTGTGTACGATAAATGAAGAATGTTCCTTAAGATCAGAGAGAAAACGTTACTACCTTCTAACGTCTGCCTTCCTTAAGAAAAGGCCCTCTATGTTTTTAACATGGCAAGTGAATGAAGGCCTGAGGATGGGAGTACTCGATCAGTTAGCCTGTATGAGCCAAAAACTTAGAAAAGAGACAGCTTCAACAGTGAAAGTATGCGCTGTGGATCCCCCCACCGCATCGAATTTTTCCTACATTTGAGGGGATATAATGTCCTGTAAGTGGGGCATTGAGGTTCAGGTAGCGATCTGTTTTAATTTTTATCACTGATTTTTCTCCCTGCTCCTCACTCTAGCTGATGAGGTCATCCCACTCCTAGCTCAAACATTCCGCCACATACACATCCATATAAACCCAGAAATTTTGACTAAAACCACTGCTCAACTTTGAGCCTTGTAGTGTTAAAAAAACCACGGTAAAACTGTCCGATAGTGTAGTGAATCCCTGAAGATAAGGGAAGCATACCGGCGTTTTAAGTTCAAACAAGTCTCCGTCGGTGAAAGTAAGGCCAGAGCAGTGTCATTGTTGAAAATGTCTGTTGAAGTTGGTATTTTTGTTCTTCGGCCTGCCCCATTCATTCCCTATGAGAATTTGTTTCGCAGTTTTGTTCCAGAATAATTCCGCGAAAAACACGCGAATCTCTCTTAGAAAAGTAAATAGCACTCGATTCGGGATCAAGACGGCACGTTTTGATAATATAATTTGTTTGTGGGGTCCGCTCACCGCTCACACCCGCCCCGCGGGCGGGGCCCCGCTAATGTTCGAAAAAGGGCGGAAATGAATAATAATGCCATGAAACACGCAGAAAGAACAGATAGTTTGACGAAGTGCCGTAGTGCGAGTGGGGGGCTTATTGCCGGGGGTCTTAGTCAAAAAGCACACCTCAAATAGATCTTTTTTAACATGTTATTTAGACCAGGAAAGCAATTACCAGGTCTGGTAATTTTTTAGTGGCTTAGTGGCGAAGGTTCCACCGAAATCAGCAATTGCCAAGAAGCCCCTAAATTAATAACATGGCAATTGCTACATGCTATTGATAATTGCTAGCGCATATGTTAGCAATTACCATGTCCTTTAATTTTAGTGGCTAATGTTAATTAGTATATTAGCATTTGCATTAATTTAGCATTGGCCGCTAATGTTACCATTGCCATGTCTTTACAGCTAGCGCTAAACGACGCGAGCTCTCTGCTGTCTTGACGCGCTAACAATTAATATTAGCATGTTAGCATAACATGTATTCTTAGTGAAAATGAGTGGCTAGCCGTAACTTGCTAGCAATTAACAGTAGCATGTTAGCATTAGCATGTTTAGCAATGGAGCATGTATTTAATTCTTAGTGGAGAATAGTAAATCAATAAGCATTGGCAGATTACCGGTACCAGCGTAAGCATTACCACCAATGTTAATATTAACATGTTTAATAATTAATGGCTAATGTTAATTGTTTAACGCGCTAGCTGCTCTGCTGTCAGTGTCTGTCTTTTAGATTAGACAGACAACGCGCTAGCAAATTATCAATTAGCACGTTAGCTTTAGCATGTTAACAAGTAGGCATGTATTTGGTTATTAGTGGCTATGGCTAATTGATACAGACTCGACCAGCATGCATAGCCAATAGCTAGAGCATGTTAAGCAGTTGGCCTGTAATTAAATTCCTTGTGGCTAATATTAATTGCTAGCATTGACGCGCTAGCAATTACCAATTTGCGTATTTTTAGCTTTGGGGGCCGATAATGTTAGCAGTTTAGGCATGTCTTTACACAAGCTAGGCTAGCGGTACTGCTGTCTGTCTTTGGCGCACTAACAATTAATATTACCATATTAAACTTAGCATGTATTCTTAGTGACTAAAAATTTATGGGCCCTGCACTGACGTGCTAGCACTTAACATTAGCATGTTTTAACATTAGCATGTTTGGCATGAGGATGTATTTAATTCGTATGGCTAATCGTAAAGTAGTAGCATTAGCAGGTTAACCATTAGCAAGTTTATAACATAGCATTTAGCATTGGCATGGCTATTAATACTTATGCTAATGATAATTGTTACACGCTCGAGCTGCTCTGCTTGTCCTTATCAAATTTCCATGACAGACACGCACTAGCACATTAACATTAGCATGTGTAACATTAGCCATGTACATTAGCCACATGTATTCTTATGACTGAAAAATGTGGACTAGAATTGACGTGCCTAGCAATTACATTAGCATGTTAACATTACACGGTATTTTTAATTCCTAGGGCTAATATTAATTAGCTTTAGCAGGTTACATTAACATGTAACAATGATCAATGTATTAGTTTAGTGGAATAGGGCATGTAACGATACATTACTTCACGACTCGATTTGAGGTGACGATTTTTTGCTTCACGAACGATTTTTTTCACTATGTTTTTTAAATCAAATGAGCTACAGACAAATTATGACCAAATAAAATTATCCTTTTCTATTTGTAGGAAAAAAAATCTCTTATTACAGAACGCTCAAACAGTTTGGTGTTCTTATTGAGGGCTGCAGCAAGCAGCTGATCTGACCATTACCTTTCAGCTGAAGTATGAGCAACTGAAAATAAAAAACACAAGATGATACGTCATTTACCCTTAATGAGAGTGCACGTGCCCCGGGAAATGCGAGTCGGCGCTGTAACAGCAGAGCCAGCGCGGCGCACACATCGGAGGAATGTGGCCCGCGGGGCCAGCAGCGCCGGGGAGAGGTCCCACGAAGGGACACTCCCTCCGGCACCGTGCTGCTGTCCACTGCACCCGACTCTTAGTCCCCGTGCAGGACAGCGCAGAAGTTGCGGTGATGGTTTAAGATTGCCCAACACCCCTGAATTCACGGGGATGTCACTGAAGGTTTTGCGTTGAAGTTGCAGATTGCAACCATTGTGAATTCCTGGAGATCTGTGTTATGGTATCATACGGTACATCAGGCCTGACGCCCGATTACCACCTACTGCGCAGTGTTGTAGGGGTGTGGTTGGGTGTGTGGTGTGTGTTTTTGTGTGAGTGAGAGAGAGAGAGGCGAGTCCTTCAACAGTGTTATAGCTTGCGTCACTCGAAACTGTCCTACATCTTGGGGGGTAATGCATGGTAGCTGTTGGCGCATTTGAGGCCACGGGTAGTCGATCCCAAAAAAAAAAACAAAAAAAAAAAAAAAAAGTTTTATTTTTCACAGTATTGTGTCTCTCCTGCTCCTCACTCTAGCTGATGAATGGTATCCACTCTAGACAAACATCCGCCACAGACACACCCAGGTTATAACCCAAAATTCTACATGACCTAAACAAAACACTGCTCAACAGTTTGAGCATACTTTGATAGTTAAAACTGGCGGTAAAACAGACTGGTCGATGAGTATTCATGATTATTTAATTACATGGTATTTAATTCCTAGTGGCTAAATCTAATAGCTGACCCTGACCGAGTTATATCCCCCGTGCAGACTGCGGGAAGTTGCGGGATTGGTTAAGATTGCAAAAACCATCCCGACATTCAACGGGATTCACTGAAGTTTGCGTTGAAGTTTGCAAATTGCAACATCGTTCGCAATCTCCTGGAGGGGTCTGATGTCTATGGTATCAATTTACCAGGTAAGTCAGGCCTGAGCGCCGATGGTACCACTACTGCGCATGTGTGTTAGGGGTGTGTGTGTGTGTGTGTGTGTTTGTGGTGAGTGACGAGGACGAGAGGAGAGAGAGATGAGGAGACGAGCGATAGAGACCGAGACTATGTGGTATGTTGGCCTCTGTGTGGGTTTGTGTGTGATGCGTTTGTTGTGAGAGAGAGAGAGAGAGAGAGAGGCGAGAGAGGACCTGTGCGTGTGTGTGTTGGTGCTGTGTGTGAGATCCAGAAAGGAGAACGCGGCAGTGGAAGCTGCAGCCAACAACGTAAACTATTTTTAATGGAAAAAAAAGACGAAATAGGTCTTGACTGAGACCAACCCCTCGAGAGGAGGGCTCTTCTGCCAAACCGTAATTCCAATCATTGAACCGAAATCACTGTCATCATGTGCCCTTCCGGAACGTCTGATCTATTTCTTGGTTGGAAATAGTGAGAAATGTGTCCTTTAAGAGGCAGAGGAGAAACCGTTACTATCTTGCTTCCTAGAAAATGTCCCTCTTCCAAATCCAATCCCAGAATCGCTGCTGTTTACTTTCTAAATGTCTTCCATTAAGTTTAACTTTTATTATTTCACATATTTTCTGTTTTTTGAAAAGAAAATTTTATTTTTTTCCACCGAAGAATTAAAACCCCATCGCCTCCCCATTTTGCCACTGATCTATCCCTTCCTGTAATTTTCTTAACTATATGATTATGTTGCCTCCCCTCTTCCATAATGGCCCCATCATCTGCAAACAGAGATCTTCCATTCTGAGGTATTTATTCAAATATATCATTTATCATTATTTGTAAATAGTGTTAAGGACTTATAAACACTTCCACTGCGGCGTACCATTCTCTACATTCTCTACAATATAGCTTTCTGACATCTCTGATCCAATTTTAACCTGAATAACTCTTTCCCTTAAAAAATCCATAACCCAGTTAAATAAGTTTCCCTCAATTCCCATTTGATGCATTTTAATCATGAAACCTTCTCTCCACAACATGTCATAGGCTTTTTCTACATCAAAGAACACTGCTGCCACCGTTTCTTTATTTACCTGTGTTTTCCTGATGTCGTCTTCTAAACACAATACTGGATCCATTGTGCTCCTACCTCTTCTAAATCCACTTTGATATTTATTCACCAATCCCCTTTTTTTCAATAAAATACATGAGTCTCTCATTAATCATTCTCTCCATTATTTTACCTATATGTGATGTAAGTGCTATGGGTCTGTAGTTTATTGTCTTACTTGGATCTTTTCCAGGCTTCCTGATTGGGATTATTATCGCCTCCTTCCAACTTCGTGGGACTTTACCCTCTTTCCAGACTTTATTGTATAATGTTAATATTTTCACCAATCCCCCCTCACTTAGATGTTTAATCATAGTATAACATATTTGATCTTTACCTGGTGCACTCCTTCTTGTTTTGGCTATTGCTCTTTTCATTTCTCCAATGGTAAATGGGACATCTAATTCATTTTCCCTACTATCCTTTCTTTTTAACACCTCCCTGGAAAAGACCTATTTGCTTGTCTAATTGTTTTCCTTACCATTGCCTGTGCTTGCTTATAATGGATCAGGTGTTGAAAGTTATGGTATCTTTTAACTAATTTAAACGCTTTGTTTCTGTTCTTTACTGCTTGTTTACATTTTTCATCCCACCATGGTACTGCCTTGTTCATCTTCCTGCCTGTACTTTTAGGAATAGAGTTGACTGCTGCTGATATGATCCCCTGCTTTATTTCCCTATCCATCATTTCTACTTCCCTATTATCACTAATCTGAGACAGATTTTTCTCCCCTTCCTACATGAATTCATCCCAATTAGCCTTATCTACTATCCATCTACCCCCTACTCTCTCCGTGACCTGTACTGTTGTTATATTTATTCTATTATATATAGGATAATGGTCACTTCCTATAGTCCCTTTTTGGTATACATTCCATTCACATAATGGAGCTAATGCATTGGTCACTATTGTCAGATCTAAAACCGACTCCTTCCCAGTATTTACATCTATCCTCGTCCCTCTCCCATCATTCACACAAACCAGATTCTTCCCATCCAACAATTCCTCCACTATCTCCCCATTGCGGTCATTCTTCTCACTCCCCCATAGTGTATTATGAGCATTAAAATCCCCACACCACATTGTGTTCCCATTGCTTTTACCTTCCATTTCTTCCATTTCATGTCCAACTGTCTGCATGGGTTATAAAAATTTATTATTGCCAGTTTCCTCTTTCCTATCCATACTTCTATTATAATACTCTCCATCTCAATTCCAGTATCACTAACCCTGTAGGCAATGCCCTCTTTTACAAACGTGATACATCCACCTCCTGTCCCTTCTCTCCTGTCTCTTCTGATTGCCACATATCCTTTAATAATGAAATCTAAGTTTGGTTTTAACCAGGATTCCTGGATGCACAATATGTCTGGCTTTTCCTGCTGACTATAGATGAATTGTTTAAACTCCTGACCATTAGCAATTAAGCTTCTTGCATTCCACTGAAGGATTATCATTAATACTATTACCCAATACATGATGTTTCTTGACTGGCCTGAACACTCAACTCATCTCTTACCTCTTCCCATCTTATCCCTCTCATATCCAGATGATGTATTGCTGCTTTGACTATAATCTGTATTCTTTCTGTTTTAGATTTAACATCTGCGGTCGCATTAATGACTCCTGCTATGAATGTCACCAATCTCTTTTTCTCCTCCAACATTTTCTTTTCAACTTCTTGTACAATACTTGTCACTTCACACATCACTTGTTTCTCTTTATTCTGTTGCTTGCCACTGAATTTCCCCTGTCCCGCTCTCTTGGCAGCTTCAGCATAGGATACTTTTTCATTTACTTTTATCTGTTGCACCATTATTTCTCTCTTCATAGCCTCACATCCCCAGTATGCTACACTATGTTCTCCTCCACAGTTACAGCATTTTGGTTTCACACCCGTCCCACATTTCCCATATTCATGGTCCCCTCCACACCTAGCACACCTTCTTTTCCCTTTGCATTGGTTAGCAATATGTCCATATTCCTGACATTTGAAGCACCTCGTTGGTTTTGGGACAAATTCTCTCACATTATATTTTACAAATCCAAAATAAAGTTCTCTTGGGATAGCTCTTGCATCAAACTCTACCACTACTGTTTCAGATTCTTTTTTCTCAGGTCCTCTTGTCATTCTTTTAGCATCTTTAACTGTTGTATTCCTCATTCTTAGATTTCCCACTAGATCTTTTATGCTGATACCAAAGGGAACCCCTGTTATCACTCCCTTACATCCGTCATTTCTCTTCTCTCCAACTTTCACTGTTTTTGTAACCTTCATTTTTCCTACACTCACCATTTTCTGAGCTTTTTCTACTTGTATTTCTGTGTTACACCCATTTAGCAAGTGCCTATACAGGCCATCGGCCGATACCCCCACAATCTACTCTCTGTAAGTTACCTACCTACTTTCTACACTCCAATGACAGTATTAAACGCACTCTGTTCAAATCAACTTTTACTCTCCGTTTTTATTCCGACGTCTGCTGCTCCTAGTCCGTGACACAACACTCTCCACTTTCGGCCTCCAGCCCTTTGCCTTGCTTTTAGCATTCATGCAGGCGAACCTTTTGAACAGCAGATGGCGTAGTTGTCCCATTTAGCTGGATTTAACTCAGCCCTATTTTATTATGTTACAGGCCTATACTAATAACAATTTTTCCTCTTATTATTATTGTGTCAAGTAAGCCTCTTATCATTGAACTATTCTTTTAAACATGTGACCAATTTTAACTGTTTTGAGAAATCTTATGAATGTTATTTGTGTATACAGTGTTTTTAATGAAAATAATACCATGGATTTGGAAAACACCGGATTAGTGTACACCAGCGGGGGCAGTAATGCAACATTCGGCATGTCAACTGCCGCCGAAGAAGAAGAGGAGGACGAGGAAAAGGAGGAGACCATAGTCCGGACGAATTTTGAGGGTGCACTAAAGTGGGCTTTAGTTACCGATGACAGACTCGGGATCATGCTTTCTTCAGGTGTTACCGTAAAGGTAGAGTATGTCGTTTATTTAGTGATACCTCATGTAGCTGCACTGTTGTTTAGATGTTAAACACGTTTGACAAGTGTCAGGAGTAGATTACAGATGGGCAACAGATTTTCGGCTGGGCATTTTACCAACTGCTTGCGACGGAGGTGTAACGGCAAAGTTTTAAGTTGAACTGTGGTTTATATAATAATTATGAGTATGAACGACAGTTCAACAGATTTGTTGTGCAGTGTAGTAACTCTATTTTAGACCACGTAACCTAATGCGAAGAATGAACTAATAGACCAGAGTAAACCAGCAGCCCCCGCTGGGCACCTGTTGTGTTCACTTACTTTATTGATTACACTAAAAGTAACGAAGTCGTTGAGTCGTTTGCTCCGGCTGGCTTTGAGACAGATTAAGTGAAAACGGAGAGGTCTTAGTGGGTAAGTTGTATTTGTAGTTGTAGTTGTATGATGGTTGATTGATTGATTGATTGATTGATTGATTGATTGATTGATTGATTACGCATAACTCTGCATAATTTAAACCCAGTATTAGGAAGTTTACAAAAACTTAAATTACAACATTTCAAATCTGTATTAAAACTCATTCCTAATACTTTAAGATACTTACTATTATATATAGCGCAACAGATCCATAAATTACAAAGTTCCAAGGCTATTGTGGATTTGATGAGGGACTGTTTTACGGCACTGAGTCACACACCACCAACTATTTCACTAGCTGATGCTAGCCGTGAGTTTGTTGTTGTTCCAACTTTGAAGTTTTTTTTTGGTGTGTGTTTTAACTAGGGATGCACCGAAAATTCGGCCACCGAAAATTTTCGCCCGAAAATGGCCCAAAAGTGGGCTTTCGGTGAAGTGGGCGAATAGTAAGGCCGACGCATGACATGACGCAATTGATACAATGAAACAACGTGCGCCGTGCTGGCCATGGTTGCTGATTCTTTTCTCATTCACACACAATAAACCCACGATGCAGGGTATAGGGAAAAACACAGGCAAGAAATACATCATACACTGCTCTTTAGCGGAACTATATACCTCTCTCTACATTACGGCGTCTCACATATGTGATGTTCACCGTTGGAATGACTATTATTATTATAATTATGACTATACTATTATACTATAATATACTATTTTATTTATATTGTTAGAAAGCCCATGTTGTTTTAATCACTGTTAATTTGTTCTTGAAAGGAATACTATTTAGTTTTATTATATTTCCTGTCAATTTCCATTTTTCCCATGTTCTTGAACACATCATAGTCATTCCGACGGTCATTGAACGCACCTCACATGTGTGAGACCATAGACATATATACATAGACGCCGCATTGAGCGGGTTGGTCGTTGGTCGCGATACGTAAACGGCGCCGCCATATTGGTTCGGGCAGATCTGCCCGTAAACTAATACAAGGAAATGGACTGAACTTCATAAAGCGCCTTTCTACAAAGTTCTTCAAGTTAAATGTCTCTTATACAGCCATTCACACACACCATATCTGGGAAAAAACAGGCACCAAAAACAACGTATGTAACTTTAAAGTGATGATTATAAATTTTACTCCTTATGTAAGCACCAAACCATGTATGTATTTTCTAATGCTGAGTTTCAGCTACAATGTGTGTAACACTGTTACTGGGATGATAAATATTGAAATATTTATATATAACATTTAATCTGTGTCTATAATAACCAGATCCTGAAATGTAGATGTGACATGAGGGTTTTCTAAATAAAAGACACACACAACACACACACACACACACACACACACAACAAAAATATTATATATATAAAGATATAGAGATATATATAGTATATATATAATATATATATATATATATATATATATAACACACACCCACACACCCACACACACACACCAACACACACAACACACACACACATATAAATATAGAATATATATATATATATATAGTATATATAAAACTAATACAGATATACATCCCTCCCTATTATGTATATATATAATGTCTTCTATATTTCTCTATCTACTGTCTACCTGTCTATATGTCTCTGTCTCTCTCTCATCCTATCAATCGCTCTCTCTGTTGATCTAGTCCTCTTACTGTCTCTGTCTCCCATGACTCTCTCTCGCTCTCTCTATCTCTCTACTCTCTATCTCTCTACTTCTCTCTCTCTCTCTGTGTGTGCGTGTGTGTGTCTGTGTTGGGGGGTCTGTCCACGTTCGTGCTCTTTTCTTCCGCCCCCCCGCATGTCACCTTCTACATTGAGATCTGGTTATTATAGCACATATTAACTGTTAAATATAAATATTTCAATATGTCTCCTCACAGTCACCGTGTTTACACACATTGTAGCTGTAAACACTTAGCATTAGAAAAATACATACGTTGGTTTGGTGCTTACATAAGGAGTAAACATTTATAATCGTCACTTTAAAAGTTACATACGTTGTTTTTTGGTGCCTGTTTGTTTTCCAGATATATTAGTGTGTGTGTGAATGGCTGTATAAGAGACATTAACTTAAAGAACTTTGTAGAAAGGCGCTTTATGAAGTTCAGTCCATTTCCTTGTATTAGTTTACGGGCAGATCTGCCCGAACCAATATGGCGGCGCCGTTTACGTACGATTCAGCGCTCAATGCGGCGTCTATGTATATATGTCTATGTGTGAGACGCCGTAATGTAGAGAGAAGTATATAGCTCTGCTAAAGAGCAGTGTATGATGTATTTCTTGCCTGTGTTTTTCCTATATCCTGCATCGTGGGTTTATTGTGTGTGAATGAGAAAAGAATCAGCAACCGTGGCCAGATCACCGCGCACGTTGTTTCATTGCATCAATTGCATCACGCCACTATTCGGCCATACTATTCGGCCACTTCACGAAAGCCGAAATGCACTTTTGGACCATTTTCGGCCGAAAATTTTGCAAATTTTCAGTGGCCGAATTTTCGGTGCATCCCCAGAAAAAGGTATAGACTTTGAATTAGAGGGCTAAGAACTCAGATATAAGAACAGACAAAATAAGGGCGGTGGAGGAGTTGAGTTGAGTTACATGGCATGTACCACCGTCAAATAGAGGAAGTGGCTGATATCAAGAAATCCTACCGGTGGCTGGATAATGCAGCACTGACAGACAGCACAGAGGCATTAATCATGGCAGTACAAGAACAGGCCATAAGCACAAGAGCCATAGAGGCCAGGATCTACCAGAGTAGATCAGACCCAAGATGCAGACTGTGTAAAGAAGCCCCTGAGACAGTCCAGCACATAGTAGCAGGATGTAAGATGCTAGCTGGATCAGCGTACATGGAGAGGCACAACCAAGTGGCTGGGATAGTATACAGGAACATCTGCAACCAGTATGGAATAGAAGTACCTAAATCCTGATGGGCCATACCACAGAATGTGGCTGGGAACAACAGGGCCAAGGTTCTGTGGGACTTAAGCTTCCAGACTGACAAACAGGTCCTGGCTAACCAACCAGACATAGTGGTGGTGGACAAAGAGCAGAAGAGGGTAGTGGTGATTAGGGCTGCTCGATTATGGAAAAAATCAATATCACATATATTTTAGTCAATATTGAAATCACAATTATTCAAATGATTAATTTTGAGTTTCACAATGCATTTATTCAGCATCTCTCTCTCTCTCTCTCTCTCTCTCTCTCTCTCTCTCTCTCTCTCTCTCTCTCTCTCAAAAAACACTTTGTTATTGATTCTTTATACAAAATATTCAAATTGAAAATACATTTTGGCTACAAATATGTACTTTACAGCTGTTTTGCAATGTATAAAGCATTAAATTAATAAAATAAATATACTTTATGGAACATTAAATAAGGCATAGAAAAACATAAATGTATCCAAAATAAACTATCTAGCTGCTCTGCAAATTCTCTATATTTAAAGAAAAAAATAAATATAATAATAAGCATAAGCATCAATAAGCAATAAGCATCTAAATATAATAATAAGCATAAGCATCAATAAGCAATAAGCATCTTCTTTGAAACCCTCACCCCTTGTTTGTACCTATCTTTTACACGCAAACGGTGAATTTGCCTATGAAAACAAATCGAGTGATCGATGACTGAGTTTGTGTTGACGTCTTGCTGGTTGTGGCACTGGCTTTGTCTTTTTGTTTCTTTATTAATTCGTCGTGAGTGACTTTGTGCTTTTGTTTGAGATGGTTGAATAAATTTGTAGTGTTACCAAGAGGAGCAGCTATTACCTTGTAGCAAATCTTGCACATTATGTGCTGCTGCTTCTCGTCGGATTCTTCTAATTCACTTTCAATCTCACTCACTGTTTTTGAACACCAAACGACACACCTCCTCACTCTTCAGCTGCGTGAGAGAGTATGGGCTATCCTGTTAGTCAGCAGGACAGTGTGAAATGAAATGTATTGCGCATGCGCGTCTCTCAGAAACTGTGTAATGAAAAGTGGAAAATAAATCGTTTAAACTCGATTACAGTGATCCCTCGCTATATCGCGGTTCACTTTTCGCGGACTCGCTGTTTCGCGGATTTTTTTCAGTGTCATTTTGCATGCTTTTTTTTTTTTTTTTTTACAGCGTACTGTACAGTATGAACGCGCATTGTGTTCTGCGTCCTGATTGGCTAAGGGAGAACTGCACATGTGTTCTGCGTCCTGTTTAAGGGAGTACTATACAAAATGTGTGTAAAAGGGTGTATAAAAGTGTGTGGTTAGGGGTTTTACGGCCTTAAAACATGTATAATAATTGTAAAACTCACTTCGCGGATTTCGTTTATTGCGGGTTATTTTTGGAACGTATCCCCCGCGATAAACGAGGGTTCACTGTATATGATTTTTTTATATATATATATATATATATATGCGCTTAACAATTGAAATTTGTACGGAGAAAAATAAAAATGTTATTGTTAGCTGTATTAACAGAAAGCCAGGGTCACGCATAGATACCTTCAGTGAGTGGATGCAAAGTGTATTTTCAAAAATAAGGAATAAAACTATTTTCATGTGTGGGGATATTAATATTGAATTATTGAATCCCAATAAACACAATACTATAGATTAATTTATCAATATATAGTATGAGCAGGAGTAGGAGTATTGTCTCCTTTGTTTTGTTTTTTATTGTTTCTCCTTGTGCGTGTGTGTGTATTAAGTGTATGTGCAGGTTTTATTGTTTTGTTTTTTGTAATACAAAGTCAGGGATATATTCTATTTATCTATTTAAGTATCAGGAATATTTAAAAAAGTTGCAAGGAAGCTTGGTATTGTGGCTCATTATTTAAAGAGAAGGGCTGGGAGTTTATAAGTTATTCTTCTTCTCACTCCTTTTCGAATATGTATTCCTATGTTTAAATGTTTTGTCTTATTTTATTATTATTTTTTTTTTTGCTTATTCGAAATAAACAATCCAATCAAATGTTTCCAGTTGCAGCAACAGTATTAAAATGACATTATGTAGCAATTGGTAAATTTGTGATTCAGTAACACCAGTTTTAGAGTGCAGTACCTCTGTCCCAAATAATAACTGCTGTACACTATAATTGTATAGCTAATCAAAAACTAGCGAGTCGACAACTTTGCTAACATCCAAACAAGTCACTAACAGCAGACACAGCAGCAGCTAATATTACTGACTAGTCCAGCAGCAGTCAGCCCAGCTCAGTGTCTGTCTTTCAGCCTTTTATTTCACCAAGCTCTCACCATCCATTAAAAGTCAGTTCCAGATTTACTTTTGTCCAGTGACTGCTTGCTTGGTCACTTTCTCCTTTTGTCTTCTTAGCTCCCTCCATCTATGTCCTCATCAGTGTCTTTGCCTCTGTTATTATGTCCATAGAGGTTGCATGGCCTGGTTACATTGCCCAGTTACATTGTCTGCTTGCCCAGCTCTAATTTTGGCATGATGCTGACTCAACACCCCATCAGCATTACCCTAAGAAAATCTCTAACACTCCCCTCGTGCTCCGAGCTCACAGTTTGGACATCCTGGCTAATAAACTGAGCTAACATGAGTTAACAGCAGCTACAACTGGCAACAGTTTACTTTACTGTCCATCAGGAAGAGACATCAGAGTGGAAATCAGAAAACATTTGCCTTGTTTAAAAAAGAAAAGGAAAAAGTGAAGTAGTTGGTGGTGTGTAATTTAGTGCCATAAAGTGATACTTCTTGCAGGGTATTGTACCAGTAACACACAGTTAGTGCAAGAACAGGCATGGGGAACCTGGTAGCTCAGTTGGTAGAATGTGCGCCCCAAGAAGGCTTAGTCTTTTCAGCAGTGGCCCAGGGTTTGAGTACAGAGTACAGAGTGGGAAATACAACAAAATGATTTAAGTCCTCATATTTTAGGGTAGAAAGGTTACAAGATATTGCTTTAAAGGTTTTATTCAGTTAGGGAGTTCAATTCTTTGTTCTTTGTCTGTGTAGTTGCATTGAGTTATTGCCAGGGTCGGATCTAAATTCCACATAAATAACTGCATTGGAAATATATTTGATGAAAAAAAAAATCAATTTTGATGTCCTCCCAATATCGTTGGAATGCTAACTTGTTAGAGTACCCTTTTAAATAGCGTAGCCCCGTTTGGGACTCTCTCATCCGCTTATAGACCAAATAGGGCTTAATGGCATAAGTATTGCCCCAACAATGATGTCTTGTTAATTGCTTTTCTTGTAAAATGTTGTTTTGATTGACTGAGCTACCACTTTCTGACACTTTAGAAGAAATCTCACAGTAATTTTTTTTAAAATACCAAAACGAATGTTCAAATTAGGCTGCAGCAATTGAAATTATATGTTGTAACTGCCTGTGTGTCCCCAAACTGTCTGCACAGGTCTCACCAAGTTTTGGGAAGCATTGGTCCATGAATGATCAGCAATGGAGCAGATCACTTTTCATCATGATACTGTGCTGTCAGATGTTCACATGCTCCTGCCCAATGGACACCGCCTCATGACACGCCTCAACTGTGTTGGACAACCTGGTATGTATGATTACACTTTTAGTTATAGACCACCTTTTTTCCTTATGTACCTGTCTAACACGTGCATTAGACAGATTAAATCATATGAAAGAAAAGGCCAAATCTCAGAACACTATAAGCTCTGAGTTTATTATATAGTTCAAACAGGCATCAAATTTAAATATGGATAAAAATGATTTAATACTAAAGCCACAGGCTGTAACAACTAATGATGAGATGCCGCCAGACCAATCAGCTAATTGTGTCCTGTCATTTTCAAAAGTTGGATTCTCTCAGTCAAACTTTAATTCATATTATGTCAAGAAAGCTTACTATTTTACACAATTTTGTCAATTAGTTGATTTGTTTAGTTAAATGAAAAATATTATTTTATAATATTTTGATAATCATTTTGAGTCATTCAGGGAAAAAATTCAAATTCTCTGCTGTTAGCTTATTGAATGTGACAGTTATTCTCTGAACTAAGTAAAATGCGTACAATACTGTAGGTGGGTCAATGTGTAAGCAGAAGCAAGCAGTATTTTGCTGTGTTCCAGACTGAAATGAATTAAAAGGTCAGTGAAATTCTGCCTGACTGCACCATTAGGAAGGGGCTATTCCAGGCACACTGGTTGGTGACCTTCTCACAGCAGAATGATGACTGGGCCCTGCTGCTCATGAGTTCTAAATATTTGACATGAGCCCATCTTTAATTGGCATAATTCAGTCTGTCTGTCAATGAGCGAGTGGCTTTAAATGAAAATTCACTAATGGACCTCTAGTTATTTCTTTTGAGATTCTGATTGAAATTGTGCAGGATGTCTGGCTTTTTATCAGTTCACCTTTGTTGTGCTTTAATGATAGCTAATTACTTTGCAATCAGTCTTGCTATACATATTCTTTCAGTATATTTATCTATGGAAGTTTAGAACAGCTGTTCTTGCAATTATTATTATTATTTTTTTAATTCAAGCTGGTTTTCTCATAATAATGAGATAATTTATTTATGAATGTAAATTGATGTGTTTTTGATGATTATTTAAAATTATTGAAAAGGTAAATGTTACCAGTTATCACATTAAACATAGTCACACACAACATAACTGGTGTTATTTAGAGTGAGAGTGAGAGAGAGTTCGGTATTTTGGAAAAATAATCACATTTTTATTCATTCAGTCTTCACCTCCAAATTCAAGATCTTGTCAGATGGTGAAAAGCATGACAATGGGAAAAATTTAAAGAAGGCGGATAAATATAATGATCCAAGGAAGGAGAGTGAAAGAGATACAAAAGCCAAACAAGGAGAGGATGGTGAGGAAGGAAATTTGGAACAATTCATGGATGAGGACGGAGACCTTGACATCCACTATCGGTATGGAAAAAGTCTTAAAAAATAGCAGTACTATTAATTGCTAGTAGATGTTACTTGAGATTTAATGCAATGCATAATGTTTTTTAATGCGATCACAGACCTGTAAAGGAGTAGCATGTTGTTCATGTTAAAGCTGTTGTTCAGTGGAGCTTAAGTAAAAATGTTATTTACAGTGTTGATATAGTGCATTTCATACTATTCTCATCGTTCCTTAGACCATGGAAAAACCCTACTGAAGGTAGTGGGAGAGACTTGGTCTGTCCAGTCATTCTCAAACAGTCAAACCCTGTACTTGAACAAGAAGAGGAAACTATGGCTGATGAAGTTGATACGTGTTTAAGGGACATTATAAGGATTGGTAAGAACCTAGATTTTATCATTTTATGATCATTTTATTTATCATGAATGTAAGGTAGAGGAGACTTTTGGAAATTTGAAAATGCATATCTGTGTTTATTTTTAGTGGCCTTGCCATTAGCTCTTAAAAATTACATTGTTACTGTTGATTGCATGTAGGTGTTTTTTACTTTACTTTTTTTCTGATTTGGACATACTTCTATTCTGTTTATCAGACAAAAAGAGTAATTGCCTTTGATTTATGATGCAGGGTCCCATGAATTGAAGCGGAAAACATGTTTGTTCCTTGAATTTTTTCTTATTAGGATTTTCAAATAGTAGACAGCTCCCCAGAGGGGCTTAACAGACAAAAAATAACATACAAACAAACATAACACTAAAAGAACAAATACAACATCCCCCTCCAACCCCCATCCCACCCAGTACCAGACAGAGAACGTACATATTACGCATTATACAGCCAGACCACCATAAAAGGAAAAGAGCAAGAGAAACTAGAAAATTCCCGCAGAAATTTTGAGAGTGACGAGTGGGCTGTTGCCGGGGGTCTGTATTCAAAAAGCACACGTCAAATAGTAATTATTAACATGTTTATTTAGACACAGGAGCAATTACCATGTATTTAAATTTTAGTGGCTTAGTGGCTAATTATCCACTAAATCAGCATTAGCCACTAAGCCACTAAAAATTAAAAACATGGCAATTGTTAACATGTTAATGATAATTGCTAGCGCGTCATGTTAGCAATTACCATGTCTTTAATTTTAAGTGGCTAATGTTAATTAGTATATTAGCATTTGAATTAATTTTAGCATTGGCCGCTAATGTTACCAGTTAGCATGTCTTTACAGCTAGCGCTAATGCGCTAGCTTCTCTGCTGTATCTGACTCGTTAACAATTAATATTAGCATGTTAGCATTAACATGTATTCTTAGTGACTGAAAATGAGTGGCTAGCCTTAACTTGCTAGCAATTAACATTAGCATGTTAGCATTAGCATGTTAGCAATGAGCATGTATTTAATAATTCTTAGTGGCTAATATTAATCAATAAGCATTGGCAGGTTACCATTACCAGGGTAGCAATACCTTGTTAATATTAGCATGTATTTAATACTTAATGGCTAATGTTAATTGTAAACGCGCTAGCTGCTCTGCTGTCATTTTAGACAGACAACGCGCTAGCAATTATCATTAGCACGTTAGCTTTAGCATGTTAACAAGTAGCATGTATTTGACTATTAGTGGCTAAGGTTAATTGCTAGCGTTGACGTGCTAGCAAATAGCTTAGCATGATAGCAGTTGTCATGTAATAAATTCTTAGTGGCTAATATTAATTGCTAGCATTGACGCGCTAGCAATTACCATTTGCAGTAATTTTAGCTTTGGCCGCTAATGTTAGCAAATAGCATGTCTTTACAGCTAGTGCTAACGTGCTAGCTGCTCTGCTGTCTTTGACGCGCTAACAATTAATATTACCATATTAACATTAGCATGTATTCTTAATGACTGAAAATGAGTGGCTAGCACTAACGTGCTAGCAATTAACATTAGCATGTTAGCATTACCATGTTAACATTAACAGGTATTTAATTCCTAGTGGCTAATACTAATTAATAGCACTGACGCGCATGTTAGCATGTTAACAAGTAGCATGTATTTAATTCCTATTGGCTAATGTTAATTAGCATTAGCAGGTTAACATTAACATGTTAGCAATGATCGTTAACACGCTAGCTGCTCTGCTGTCTCTGTCGGCCAATTTAAACAGACAAGTTCAAATTAAGCCAATTACTGCTAAAATGGCCGCCACTGGGCTTCTGCACCTGTTGTCAGTTGGAACTTGAGTTGGAAATCCTGACAGAGAGAGAGAGAAAATGCTGAGACCACCCCTCGAAGAGGAGGGATCTCTGGCCAAACCATATTTCCAATCATTGAACTGAAATCAGTGGGAACATCCTGTGCCCTTCCTGAACATCTACATATTTGTTTTGTGTCTAAGTCAAGAAATGTGTCCTTAATTCAGAGAAAGATTACTTCTGCTTTCCTCCAGAAAATTTCCTGCCTTTTTAACATGGTAGTCTATGGGCTGTGGATGGGGGGTTGCTGCCGCATCTTTGCGTCTCCCGCCAAAACTATATCTCTGACAGTTTTAGCAGGCGAATGTGAGTAAGACGACGAATTTTCCTACGTTTCTATGTATAAATCGTGTCTGTAGTGGTGCATTAGAGGCGACGGTAGTCGAATACGTTTTATTTTTTCACAGATTTTTCTCCCTGCTCCTCACTCTAGCTGATGATGTCATCCACTGTAGCACAAACATTCCGCCACATACACACCCATTATAAACCCAGAAATTTGACTAAAAACCTGCTCAAATTTGAGCCTTGATAGTTTAAAAACGGTAAAAGCTGTCGATGAGTGTAGTGAATCCCTGAAGAGAAGGCAAGCATACCTACGTTTTAAAGTTTAAATGAAGTCCCTAGGTGAAAGTATGCCAGAGCAGTTCATTGTTGAAAATGTCTGTTGAAATGTTTTTTTTTTTGGGCCTCCCCATTCATTCCTTATGGGAAATTTTTTGCAGTTTTTTGCGTTTTTTTGTGAATAAATTCGCAAAAAACCCGTGAATCTCTTAGAAAAGTAATAGCACTCGATTTGGGATCAAGACGCACGTTTTGATATATAATTTGTTGGGGTCCCCTCACCGCTGCGGGCCGCATTAATGTTCGAAAATGGGCGGAAAAAGAATAATAACGCCATGAAACACGCAGAAGAACAATAGTTGGCGAGTGCCTACGGCACTTGTCAACTACTCCCAGAGCTAAAAAAAAAAAAGCAATGCTTTTAGCATCCATATCTTCAACAAAGGCCAAAAAAGGTTGCCAAATTCTGTGAAATTTCTTAGTCGCTCCCCTGAGAGTATCTTTTCTAATTTAGGATGTTACATGACTTCTCTGATCCGATGATCGGTGGAATATGATCTTTCCATTTAAACAATATTAATCTAATCTAATCTTAACAGTGCAGAAGGTCGGAGATCCAAGATGGCTGCGATGGTGTAGACGCGTCTCGAGTCTTGCTCCCGCAACTATTTTCAGCTTTATGTTTTAAGACCCCAAAGGTCACAACAGAGGGACAAACTACCTAATTATGTCGACGTACGCGACCAGACTGAACACAAAAGAACAGAGTCCCAAGGTCAGTCCCGCACACAAGGCAAGTGATGAGCTTAGCATGGCGGCCATTGCTAACCTGTTGGAAGAACATCACTGGGCCCTCTCCGCTGATTTCAAAGCCTCCATCTCAACACTCGAAACAAAGTTGGACCACATCCACACCACAGTGTCGGACCACGCTCAGAAGATAGTCTCCATCGAGGCAAACGCTATGCTACAAGACGAGCGCCTGCTAACATTGGAAGCATCCTGTGCTACATTAACGGAGAGCAATGCTAAGCTGTTAGCTAAAGTTAACGACCTGGAGTCCCGGAGCCAGTGAAACAACATCAGAGTGGTCGGTGTACCTGAGTCAGTGGAGGGGCCCCGGCCCACAACCTTATTTGCAGAACTGCTCATGGAAGTTTTCGGCGAAGACATCCTGGACTCACCGCCAGAATGTGACCGAGGTCACCGCACGCTATCCGAGAAACTGAAGCCAGTGCAGAGAGTACGGCCCGCCATTATCAGGCTGCACAGGTACCAGGTGTGAAGGAGAGGATGTGAGCTGGAGTCTCTGTGGTGATTGCTTTGGGCTCGGCCAACTGCACCTGTTTAGACAAAACTTGAATCAAGTTAGTCAGTGCAGTCATATATTCATCACAATTTACCTGCCAAACATCCAGAGAGGGCATATGACCTCCCTCTCGGGGTGGGCCTGGCATTGGCCTGCCTGTCAGCAACTCATGAGGTGTCAGATGTGTTTTAGCACCTGTTGAGGTTCTCATTGACATGAGAGCCAGAGGAAGTGCATCCAACCATGTCAACTTTGTTCCATGGCAGATTTTGCTAATTTTTCTTTTCAGTGTCTGGTTTGCTCTTTCAACCAGCCCTAGTGATGCTGGGTGATATACTGCTCCAAACCTGTGTGTGATCCCTAATGCTTTCTCCACTTCAGCCAATTCTCTATTGCTGAAATGTGAACCATTATCGGATCTGATGGTTTTAGGAACCCCTTATCTAGGCACAAGCTCATTTCTTAACCATTTTACAACCGTCTTTGCATCTTCTTTCCTACATCGTATGGCCTCTACCCATTTGGTAAATCTATCTGCCGTCACTAACAGGTATCTATACCCCTTGGTACGGTGTTCTACTCCCATGTCTGTAAAATCAATAGTGATGTCTCGAAAAGGAGCTTCAGGGACTGGGAATCTTCCCATGGGGCATCTATAGGGTTTCCTTGGGTTGTGAGCATTACAGGTTTCGCAATCTGTGACAAAGTTCTCCACCATTGCAGTCATATATGGATGCCACCAACAAGCTTCCACATTTCTCTGAGTAATAATTTTACTCTCATGTGCAAGTCCATGTGCTTGTTTAATCAACAGATGGCACTTAAAATTAAAGACATGGTAATTGCTAACATGACGCGCTAGCAATTATCATTAGCATGTTAACAATTGCCATAGTAATAGGCATAGTTCAGCTGGTGCTACTATTCTTCCATCATGTGATCTCCTGAGTCCATCTTTTTTAGTAGCTCCTCTTCTGTTCCATTCACTTTGTTCGTAAGCTCCTGCTTGTTCTTGCATTTCTACCAGATCTTTAGTTAGTTCTGGTAGTGGGCCTTCTCTGGCTAACATTTGTCTTGGAGTATATCCTCCAGCTTGCTTTGCAGCTGCGTCATTTCCTTCTGCTATTCTTGTATCTAATTTCTGATGTCCTCTACATTTCATCACCTCCACTTGTGTGGGCAGAGACACTGCAAGCACTAGCTTTTCCAACTGCGTTCAGTGTTTTACTTGGGTGTTAGCGGTGGTCAAGAAATCTCTTCTGACCCACTGTGGTCCATCTACATGTACAGCTCCATGCCCATAAGCTGAGTCTGTATAGATATTCACTCTTTTTTTCTTCACCTAACTGCAGGGCCTTTGTGAGGGCAATTACTTCAGCTAATTGAGCCGAAGCAGGTTGTGGGATGATGCCTTGGTCTCTGGTTTTATGTTTCCCCATTACTGGATCTTGTTCTACTACGGCAGACATGTCAAACTCAGGCCCGCGGGCCAATTTTGGCCCGCACTACAATTATATTTGGCCCGCGAGATGATTTCAAATATGTATTACATCTGGCCCGCCGGCCCGTTATACAGCGCACGTACCGCTAATACTACAATTCCCGCAATTCTGTCCTGGCGCGCCAGACTCCGGAGCGCGAAAACACCCGCGACATCATGTGACATCATGAATCATCTCGACGCGCTCAATCTGCAGCTACAACGCCGTGAGGGCTTTTAGAACCAAGTTGCGCTTGTGGGAGAGTCAGATGCAGCAGGGAAACCTGGCTCATTTTTTGTGCTGACAAGTCATGAAAGAGCAGACCGCTACCGCCGTGATGCCTTTTGCACAGTTCGCTGAAAAACTCATTCTACTTGGCGCTGAGTTTACCCGACGATTTGCTGACTTTGAAGCCCAAAAATGTAGATTTGAACTTCTTAGCAACCCCTTTGCGTTTGATGTGAATAACGCACCAAGCAATCTCCAAATGGAGCTTATTGAGCTACAGTGTGACTCCAGAAATTGATGCACTTGCATGTAAAAGCGATGCCAAGTATCTGGCTTGGACCCATGTGCATCATCAGAGTAAATGGACAGTGAAAAAAACTAAACTGGATAAATATTTTATTTACTGAAGGCATGGTCTGTTCAAAGTTGAAAGAGATATTTTTTTAGGTGTTGGCCTTGATGGCCTGTGATGAAAAGATTTAGGTTATAATTAAAATGAATAAAGTTAAAGATATAGAGGCCTGATATTTATTTCAGTTTTTGTTTTTATTATTTTCTTAAACCTGTTCTGGGTTCAGTATTTAAGCAAAAATTCAATTGTAATATATTAAAATGGTTAATACAGTAGTTTACTGTATCTCAAAGATAATAAAAACATAAATAAATGAATGAAAAATTGGTTTGGCCCTCGACAATGTTCTTCTTTTTAATTTTGGCCCTCTGTGAATTTGAGTTTGACACCCCTGTACTACGGCATAGAAGGCTATGTTCCCATTCTCTCCTTTATAGCAGCATCCATCAGTGAACAATGTTAGGTCTGGATTCTCAATTGGCTCAACTCCAAGGTCCATTCTGAGTTTGATTTCTTTTTCTGCAAGTTCAGCACTGTTGTGTGGCTCCTGTGTTATCATTCAGTCCTCTTGCCATGTTGGTTCCCTCCGTATGGAATGTTATGTGAGGTTGGAGGAGTGCTTCTGAGATTTTTGCTTTTCTTGCTGGTGAAAAAGTAAATGCTGTTGATGCTAGAAATGCCACTACCCCATGATCAGTATTTACTTTGAGTTCATGACACATTATGAGATGACTTGTTTTTTATGAGATGACTTGTTTTTGTTTGATACATTAACACTCTTCTTTCTCCCTCCTTTTTCTGAAAAAACACTGCACTCACCACCCCTGCTTTTTCAGAAACATCAAGATAGAATGTTTTGGTGTAGTCAGGTGACGATAGGGCTGCTGCATTAGCCACTGCTTGTTTTGTGAGGATGAACGCTTCTTCTGCAGCTGGTGTCCATGTTAAAGATGCTGTAAGGTTTCTGTTTCCTACTTCAGCCACCATTTCTCTCAATGGTTGTGTGAGCTCCACATATCCTGGCACATGGTTTCTGCTGTAACCAGTGAGTCCTAGGAAGGCCAGCATTTGTTGTATGTTCACTGACTTGCTATGTAGCAAGATGGAGGACTTCTGTGTCGCTGTAAGGGTGTGTCCTGCATGGGAGATTTCTCTTCCCAAAAACACAACTAATCTTCTGCACTAGACTTTTTCTCTCTTAACCTTGTAACCATTTTCAGCCAGTAGCTCCAGAAGACATTGGCTTGCTGTAAGGCATGATTCAGCTGTCGGTGCTGCTAGTAAAATATCATCAATGTATTGGATGACCATAACATTTTCTGGTAGCTTCAGGGGCTGCAGATGTTGCTTCAGTACACTGTTAAAAAGTCCTGGGCTAACTCTGTAGCCTTGAGGTAGTCTGGTATAAGTGTATTGCTGACCTTTTATAGGTGAACCCAAAATATTCTTGAGACTCTTCATCCAAGGGGAGACAAAAGAAGGCATTAGCCAGGTCCACCACAGTAAAGAACTGATGTTGGGATTTTGTAGAGCCAGATAAGGGTCAGGAACTGGAAGTGACTCTGGTTATGTTGCATCATTCACAGGGCGGAAATCCTGCACCATTCTCCAGTCCTTTCCTGCTCCTTTAGTAACCGGCAGACTGGGGGTGTTCCAGGCAGAGCGATAGGGCACTATTACTCCGGCCTGTAGCAATCCCTTAATGGTATCTTCTATATGATCGATTTGTTCTTGTCTCAATTTATACTGCGGTGTCCACACTGGGCCGTGGTGTGGTCTCACGGTGATGTGTATTGGTTCAATGTTCACTAGACCTACATCTTGAGGCAAGGTGGTCCATATTTGTTTTGGTAGTGCATCCAACAGTCTGCTCGTATCTGGATGATCAGTTTTTTCCCTGCCATGATATCTAGAGAGTTCTTGTCCCTCAATCAGTGTTGTTCATAGAACAACAGGCGTCTGCTTACCTTTTAATGTTGACCGGTTTCGTGAGTGGCAAGGGGTCCAGTGTCCAGGACAGGTCCTGCTGAAAATCTTCAGACTAGAACCCTCCAAATTTTCTCCTCTTTTTAACAAATCACGTCGGGGTCACCAATTTTGTTACCGCGCTTGTTGATTTGCATAGATGTACATGGACCTCTTTTGTTCAGCAAATCGCAGTCTGCAAGCAGTTAGCTGCAACCAACTTCCAAAAACAGAGTGCCTAACTTAGAATTTACACAAAGTTATATAATATGTGTGCCTATTTCATTGGTCCAAAAACAGTTGGGGAGCGGCCCTGGTTTAAACTTGGCTCTCCCTTGTTGGTGCACAGGCTGGTCCCAACCTCTTGGCACTCAGCTGCTCCAATTGTCTTCAGCCAGCTTCCTAAAGAGGAGGAAAACCTAAACTCCCCCTTGGATGTTCAGTTGTACCTAGTCAGCGATCTGAGACATCCATCTTACAGTATGCCTAACATGACTAACTGCATACTGAATTTAAGGGGGTTTCACTTTTGACCATGACGATATTGTCCCTCTGTTTTCAACCGGCTGATAATCAGAGTAGCCCTTTGTTCTACAGATCCTGTTTCAATCAACTGATAGAGGTGGCCTTCTGCTCTATGGATCTATAGAAACCAGGGTGATGAGTTGGCAACACAACTTAGAGGTCACACAATATGAATATAAAACATTTTATTCTAACAAGGGTCATACGCGAAGCCCGTGCTCGGAGAGGCAAGCTACAGTACAGAGGCTCCCCCATCTCCATCTATGAGGACTATGCGCCGGAGGTGGTGGCACAACGCCAGAAATACCGGGAGATGATGTCGGAGCTCTACAACTTGGGCTTCAAACCTGCATTGCTATTTCCCGCCATGATTGTTGCCGTGATGAAAGATGGAAAGAGGAAGAGATTCTCATCGGTCTCCGAGGCCAAACACTTCATAACATCCATCCACACGGAGGAGACCTGACGACTGTGGGCTACACAGTAAACCCACCACGATGAACCACTGTTACGCTGAATGGATAACCGTGAGTTAATATGATGCCATTTGTATAACTGTGTCCTGACTAGCCCCGGACGGGCCTGGAGTTAACTCTCAGACATTACTGGCATTCACGGTCCAGGCGGACTGTTGACATTTGAACTGTGCAGAGTTTTGAACAAAGAACACCGGCTGGGCGTTCTAACACATTACCTGAATTCCCTCTTTTTTTGTTTTTCATTCCTCTTGTTCAATCTACTTTGAGAAATTATATTTTCCTCTGCCCGCTCTTGCACTAAACACAAGAAGCTTGTGGACATGCTGTTTGCAATTTATTTATACTTTCTTTACAGCCTTATACGGGCTGACACATTGCCTGTTTCAATTCAGTCTAATAATTTTAACCCATGATGGATACCAGTGTGGCATACATGTAGGTACAATTTCATTTGTCACTTCAATGGCCTACCCAAGAAGTCTTGGTGCCCTGCACAGGCTCACTTACTTTAATTGTTTGTTTGTTTTTCTCCATGTATTTATATTGTTTAACATGTTCTAACACATGGATGCTGCTTCTGACATCGTTCCCAGAGCCATAGGTATATTAGTTATATGCAGTAACCTTTTCTAAATCGTTCCAAAGAAGGGAGAAAAAAAAAAAAAAGTCGACATTTTCTCTGTGACTTGGAGGTTTAATTATGTTAAAGCAAGGGATGAAACCCCGGAAGTTTAGCTTAGCTGCTAGTTGTGAGCACGGGAGCTCAGTAGATGTGTTTTTTTTTTTTTTTTCTCCCCTCTTTCTCTCTTCTTCCTCTCTTTCTCTTCCATCCTCTTCTTTCTCCCCACTCTCTCTCCTCCCTCAGCACAGTACAGAATACAGGCCATGCAGTGTCATTCTAACTTACTAGTGCTGGTTCTATGGCTAACGCTGTGAAGACAGATAATGGAGTGTGTCTGATTTCCTGGAACACTAAGGGCATGAACAATGGGATTAAAATCGGTAAGATCCTGACACAGTTACAACACCTTAAAGGGGATGTGATGTTCTTACAAGAAACGCATCTGAAAACATCTGACACCCCACGGGCTTGGATGAGCCACTTATTCCACTAAAATTTTCAGATAGAGTTAGAGGGGGCAGCCATCATAATTCATGAAATGGTCTTGTTTGAACCAACAAATGTAATTCTGGACACTGACGGCTGCTATGTCATAGTCTCGGGCACACTTCAGAATATACCAGTCATCCTAGTTTCAATGTATGCACTGACCTGGGATGATGACCAATTTTTTACAAGGCTCTTTGCGAAAATTCCAAACGACAGTCACCGTATTATCATGGGCGGGGATTTCAACCTAGTGCAAGACATGACCCGTGACACATCTTCCCCCATGCAAACCACATTAACCAAATCAGAAAACGTAGTAAAAACGTACACATCACAGTTGGGAATCTCTGATCCATGGAGGTTTAAAAACCCCAATGGTAGAGCCTTTTCTTTTTTCTCCCACGTGCACCACACATTCTCCCGAATTGATTTCTTTTTACTTGATAATAATCTCCTAGACTCCGTCAAAGGATGCGAGTATCATCTAATAACCACCTCCGATCATGCCCCTACCACAGTTGACATTTGCTTCCCACGGGATACGGCACCCCGTCCATGTTGGAGGTTCAGCTCACATCTGCTGTCAGATAATAAATTTAAAGATTTTGTTGCATCTCAAATTCGCTCTTACATAGAGTTTAACGACACCTCTGATGTCAACAGCAGCACCTTGTGGGAAGCACTTAAAGCCACTATTTGCGGACAGGTGATATCCTACATTTCCCACACGAGGAGGGCTGAACAAGCTAGGCTGGTGGAAATTGCGGAGGAACTTTTAAAACTCAATGAAACTTACTCCACCTCTCCATCCCCCACTCTCTATACGAAACGCTTACTATTACAATCAGAACATGACCTGTTAATGACACGCGTAGTGGAAAGACAGCTGCGGCAATCAAAGCAAAACTTTTTTGAGCAGGGAGATAAGGCAGGGAGATTGTAAGCACAGCAGGCCCGTGCGGCGTAGATTGATGACCTCAAATTAAACTACCTGATGGTAGCCACACTTCTAATCCAGTAGTTATTAATACGTCTTTTTCTGATTTCTACACCACACTATACACTTCTGAATGCAACCCAATTATTGCGGCGAACCCCAACCCCCTAGACCAGCTAACATATCCTCAGATTGAAGCAAATACCGCGAGAGAACTGGGTAGACCCATCTCTTTGCTCGAGGTGCATAACACAATCAATTCTATGCAAAACAGGAAGTCTCCTGGTCCTGACGGCTTCACAGCTGAGTTTTTTAAAGCAATGCTATTAGTACCCATCCTTGTGAGAATGTTTAATGATTCCTTTACCAATGGTAGACAGCCAGTGACCTTATATGAGGCATCTATCTCACTGCTTTTGAAGAAAGACAAAGATCCTACCTCCTGTGGAAGCTATAGACCTGTCTCACTTCTAAACATAGATTATAAGATTCTGGCTAAGGTTCTTGCACTACGTCTCCAAAGTGTGGTCATCAATAACTTCACTTGACCAGACAGGCTTTACATTGGGGCAATATCCATTCAATACCAGAAGGCTGCTGAGCATCATATATTCACCCGCATCAAACACTCCTAAAATCATAGTCTCGCTTGATGCAGAGAGAGCTTTTGACCGGGTGGAGTGGGGATTTCTGTTTTTCATTTTGGAGAAATTCTGCTTTGACTATAACTTTATTTCCTGGGTTAAACTCCTATGCTACCCCTTCTGCTTCTGTAAATACCAACGGTGTCCACTCAGCAGACTTTCCTCTCAAACGTGGGACCAGGCAGGGATGCCCACTTTCACCTCTACTGTTCAATATAGCCATCGAGCCATTAGCCATCTGGCTTAGAAACCAAAATAAATTTGAAGGAATTTCGCGTTTTGGTCTAGTTCACAAACTCTGGGGCTGCCTTACCCCTGTCCCTTGCAAGCAGAGTTAATCTCATTAAGATGGTCATTCTTCCAAAATTTCTGTATCTTTTTCAACACATCCCAATTTGTTTTAATAAATCCTTTTTCACTAATCTTGACAAACAACTTAATGCTTTTATCTGGCATAATAAACCAGCCCGTATCAAGAAAAACATCCTTCAATTTCCCAAATCTGAAGGGGGACTAGCATTGCCAAATTTTCACCACTATTTTTGGGCCTTCAATATTAATAAACTTACTTATTGGCTCCATGGTGAAGGTCTAGGCACCTGCCCACCCTGGGCTCATACTGAGATATCATCTTCCTCCTGTTCTCTACACTCTGCGATCTGTTCACAGCTCCCCATGAGTGCCTGTAATGTCTCACCGAATCCGGTCGTCACCAATACAATAAAAATCTGGATCCAGTTCAGGAAACAGCATGGCTTGCACAGGGCTTCGACCCTCGCCCCAGTTTTAAACAATCATGCATTTCTCCCTTCCCACTCCGACCCCACATTTCGCATATGGTCAGAACACTTAATGACCTGTATGAAGAAGGTGTTTTTCATCTTTTGCATCCATGTCAGAAAAATACAACTTACCTAATAGTCACTTCTTTCGGTACCTTCAAATGAGACACTTTATTCAAAAGCAGTTCCCGCATTCCCCAAATTGCCCCCCTGAAGCTGAAATAGACCAATTACTATCTCTTGACCTGCGACAAAAGCGACTGATATCTGTCATTTATAACAAGATTGCGCTTCTGAGCCCAACCCCCACTGTATCGCCTAAAAATGCATGGGAAAAGGACCTGAGCATAGACATTACTGAGGTCCAGTGGAGAGACATTTTAAAGTTGATCCATTCTTCGTCGCTTTGCGCTAGGCACGGTCATTTACAGTGAAAGGTGCTTCAAAGGGCTCATTTCACTAATGCCAAATTAACAGAGATATATCCGAGTCAGAGTGATGCCTGTAACCGCTGCAAACAGTTCCCAGCCGACCATGTACATATGTTTTGGACGTGCCCGAGGCTGACCAACTTTTGGTCCAATGTATTCCAAACTCTCAAACAGGCCCTCAACACAAATTTAGAACCGAATCCCTTGCTAACTTAAACCTTGCTAGCCAGGCGGTCCATTCTCCTGAAGTGGAAACAGGTTTCCCCACCGACTCACAACCGTTGGATACAGGAAATTTTACAGTGTTTAAAGTTAGAAGTTGAGGTTCTCGCAGAAGGGATCTCTGACAGCTTTTCATAAAACTTGGACCCACTGCTGGCTTATATTAGTAACAGTCTCAGTGTCACTCCTGATGATGCTGAGGATGCCTCTTAACAATTGGAAAGAGAGAGTACCCCCCCACCTTATCTATCTATTCTCGTCATATGTTGTGTAGCAGACAGTCTCACTACTCTTCCTAATATCTTAGTAAAGGTCTCAATTAGACTGCCAAAATATGTACAGCTTCGGGCATGTCCAAAACCTGTGCAACAGAGTAGCTGGAGCCTGTCTGCATCGATCACATGTGCGACCTATGTCGGAATTGATCTTAGAAAGTCTAACTTTCAACCAATGCAATGACAGTAAACAATTTAAAATTGGACAACTGCATGTCTGAGACATATGGAGGAAGAGAAAATTCTTTGGATTATTTTGCGCCAATTATCATCTGAAATTGATTCACCTAAGTTTGTTTCCCATTTATTTTTAAGAATTTCTAAATGTGTCAAATCTTGCATGCTAAGTAAATCATAGGTAGCATTTGTCTGCTTCTTGGCCAGTTTACATTTAAAAATTGAGTCCAACAAAGAATTAAGAGGGCACAATGGGAAAATGTCTGAATTTGAGGGTACAGAGTTTCTAAGCTGCAAATATGTATAAAAATGTGACCTGGGAATGTCATATTTCTGTATTAGCTGCTCGAATGAGACAAAAACACCATCAATGTAGAGATCAGACAATAAGACAGCCCCCTTTCTAGACCAAATATCAATGTCTTATCCATCAATGATGGGATAAACATGTGATTATTTGCAATTGGCAAAGCTAGGTAAAGCTAGACAGAGGTTGTGTGAATGGTAATTTAGCGCACAGTAGGGCTGCTAGGGAGGTGGACTCAATGGATGCCTCCTCCATAATTGGCCTTCCGGGGGCTGTAGCACTTTCCCTCATCCAGTAAAGCAGCGATCTTAGCCGCCCAGTTTGGGAGTGCCATCCCTTCCTTTGCTCAAGGTCTCTGTAGTACAGTATACTTTTGATCTGTGGTGGCCTTTTGTTCCCAATAAAGGCTGATATGATTATTTAGTTTTGAAATTTTATAAGACACACTGGGAGACACTGGAAAACCAAAAATGTTGGCAGTACACTCATCTTTATTATATTAATTCTGCCCCCCAGGAAGAGAGTCAGGGGGTCCCACCGCTCAATATCTTGCTTCAGTTTAGATAACAGAGGCTGATAATTAGTTAAATATAAATCTTTGACTGTGTGTAACCCACATATGGGCTGAAATATGTACAACCAGAAAATGAATTTGAATAATCGCATTGAAAACCTGAATTGTAATTTGAAATTTAATTTATTACTTTGGAAAATTCAAAATTCAGTTTAAATTTTCTGTGACAAACATCCGGGTAATTGAGGCAAAGCTATCGAGCGCAGATACACAGGATGCCTCTGCGGCCGATAGGGGCAGCTGCCACTGTCTTTGTGGTGTCTGGGGAAGTTGTCACGGCAACTGCTGCTGTTTTGGGCATCTGTTTTTAATTTTTGAGTGTGCGTGCAAGTCGCACACTATATGTTATCCACCGCGCTTATTGAGTGTGCATGCAAGGCGCACACTATATGTTATCCACCGCGCTTATTCTTATTATTGAGTGTGCCTGAAATCGCACACTATATGTTATCCACCGCGCTTATTCCTACGACACTCGTCAACTACTCACAGAGCTAGCAAGCTCTAGTAGTGAACTATTGTTCTTCTGCGTGTTTCATGGCATTATTATTCATTTTCCGCCCTTTTTCGAACATTAATGCGGCCCGCAGCGGTGAGAGGACCCCAACAAATTATATATCAAAACGTGCGTCTTGATCCCGAATCGAGTGCTATTACTTTTCTAAGAGATTCGCGTGTTTTTCGCGAATTTATTCTGGAAAAACTGCGAAAAATTTCCCATAGGGAATGAATGGGGAGGCCTGAAAAAAAGTACATTTCAACAGACATTTTCAACAATGAACTGCTCTGGCATACTTTCACCGAGAGACTGCATTTGAACTTTAAAACGGAGGTATGCTTCCCTTATCTTCAGGGATTCACGACACTCATCGACAGCTTTTACTGTTTTTAAACTATCAAGGCTCAAAGTTGAGCAGGTTTTTAGTCAAATTTCTGGGTTTATAATGGGTGTGTATGTGGCGGAATGTTTGTGCTAGAGTGGATGACATCATCAGCTAGAGTGAGGAGCAGGGAGAAAAATCAGTGAAAAAATAAAACGTATTCGACTACGGTGGCCTCAAATGCCCCACTACAGACACGATTTATGCATAGAAACGTAGGAAAATTTGTCGTCTTTACTCACATCCGCCTGCTAAAGCTGTCAGACATATAGTTTTGGCCTGACATGTAAATATGCGGCAGCAACTCCCATCCTGAGCCTCATATACCCCCATGTTAAAAAAGGCGGGAAATTAGTCTGGAGGAAAGCAGAAGTAACCTTTCTCTGAATCGCTCTTAAGGACACATTTCTTCACTTATCGACACAAAGAAATATGTAGACGTTCAGGAAGGGCACAGGATGCCCTCAGTGATTTCGGTTCAATGATTGGAATTACGGTTTGGCCAGAGAGCCCTCCTCTTTGAGGGGTGGTCTCAGCATTTTCCCTCTCTCTCTGTCAGGATTTTCAACTGGCGTTCCAACTGACAACAGTTGCAGAAGCCCAGTGGCGGCCATTTGAGCAGTTATTGGCTTCATTTGAACTTGTCTGTGTAAAATGGCAGACAGAGACAGCAGAGCAGCTAGCACATTAGCGCTAGCTGTAAAGACATGCTAACTGTTAACATTAGCGGCCAATGTTAAAATTAGTGCAAATGGTAATTGCTAGCAAGTCAACGCTAGCAATTAGCATTAGCCACTAATAACCAAATACATGCTACTTGTTAATATGCTAATGTTGACATGCTAATGCTAATTAACATTAGCCACTAAGAATTAAATACATGATCATTGCTAACATGTTAATGTTAACCTGCTAAAGCTAATTAGTATTAGCCACTTGGAATTAAATACCTGTTAATGTTAACATGCTAATGCTAAAATGCTAATGTTAATTGCTAGCACGTCAATGCTAGTCACTCATTTTTAGTCATTAAGAATACATGCTAATGTAAACATGTAATGTTAACATGCTAATGTTATTGCTAGCGCGTTGTCTGTCTAAAATGACAATGACAGCAGAGCAGCTAGCGTGTTAATTAGCCACTAAGTATTAAATACATGCCAATGCTAACATGCTAATGTTAACATGCTAATGTTAATTGCTAATGGTAACCTGCTAATGCTTATTAATTAGTATTAGCCACTAAGAATTAAATACATGCTCATTGCTAACATGCTAATGTTAAGTGCTAGCACGTCAGTGGTAGCCCATAATTTTTAGTCACTAAGAATACATGCTAATGTTAATATGGTAATAATAATTGTTAGCGCGTCAAAGACAGCAGAGCAGCTAGCATGTTAACACTAGCTGTAAAGACATGCTAACTGCTAACATTAGCGGCCAAAGCTAAATTACTGCAAATGGTAATTGCTAGTGGTCAATGCAGCAATTAATATAGCCACTAAGAATTTATTACATGACAAATGTTAACATGCTAAGCTATTTGCTAGCACATCAGCGCTAGCACTAAGCCTTAGCCAGTAATAACCAAATACATGCTACTTGTTAACATGCTAAAGCTAACGTGCTAATGATAATTGCTAGCGCGCTGTCTGTCTAAAATGAGACAATGACAGCAGAGCACCTAGCGTGTTAACAATTAACATTAGCCATTAAGTATTAAATACATGCTAATATTAACATGGTAATGCTACCCTGGTAATGGTAACCTGCTAAGGGTTATTGATTACTATTAGCCACTAAGAATAAATACATGCTCATGCTAACATGTTAATGCTAACAGGCTAATGGTAACATGCTAATGGTAATTAGCATTGGCCACTAAGAATTAAACATGATCAGGGCTAACATGTTAATGTTAACATGCTAATGTTAATTAGCATTAGCCACTAAGAATTAAATACATGCTCATTGCTAACATGCTAATGTTAAGTGCTAGCACGTCAGTGCTAGCCCATAATTTTTAGTCACTAAGAATACATGCTAATGTTAATATGGTAATAATAATTGTTAGCGCGTCAAAGACAGCAGAGCAGCTAGCATGTTAACACTAGCTGTAAAGACATGCTAACTGCTAACATTAGCGGCCAAAGCTAAAATTACTGCAAATGGTAATTGCTAGTGCGTCAATGCTAGCAATTAATATTAGCCACTAAGAATTTATTACATGACAAATGTTAACATGCTAAGCTATTTGCTAGCACATCAGCGCTAGCACTAAGCCTTAGCCAGTAATAACCAAATACATGCTACTTGTTAACATGCTAAAGCTAACGTGCTAATGATAATTGCTAGCGCGCTGTCTGTCTAAAATGAGACAATGACAGCAGAGCACCTAGCGTGTTAACAATTAACATTAGCCATTAAGTATTAAATACATGCTAATATTAACATGGTAATGCTACCCTGGTAATGGTAACCTGCTAATGGTTATTGATTACTATTAGCCACTAAGAAATAAATACATGCTCATTGCTAACATGTTAATGCTAACATGCTAATGGTAACATGCTAATGGTAATTAGCATTTGCCACTAAGAATTAAATACATGATCATGGCTAACATGTTAATGTTAACATGCTAATGTTAATTAGCATTAGCCACTAAGAATTAAATACATGATCATGTTAACATGTTAATGTTAACCGCAAAGCTAATTAGTATTAGCCACAAGGATTAAATACATGCTACTGTTAACATACTAATGCTAACATGCGCGTCAGTGCTAGCAATTAACATTAGCCACTAGAATTAAATACATGATCATGTTAACATGCTAAAGCTAACGTGGTAATGATAATTGCTAGAGTTTTTGTCGCACATACACAAAACGGGTATCAAAACGACCGGCTCGGCCGGGAATCGATGGCTAGTCTTTCTAAGAGTTCGGCAAACGGTTTTGCCAAAAATCCAGAAAAGCGAAGCCAAAAAATGAATGGGTGTGTATTGCGAGAACTTTCCAGAGCACAGTGAGTGAGTCATCGCTAGAGTGGAGAGGGGAGAGAACAATCAGTGAAAAAATAAAACGGATTTCACTACCGTGGCCTCAAATCCCCCACTAAGACACGATTTCTACATAGAAACGTAGCAAAATTTGTTGTATCACTCACATTCGCCTGCCAAAGCTGTCAGACATATAGTTTTGGCTCCTGATGGGCTCTATGATCGACTACTCCCGCCAACAGCCTCATAGACTCCAATGTTAAAAAAGGAGCGAAATTTTCTGGAGAAAGGCAGAAGTAACGTTTCTCTCTCTTGCTCCTGAGGGCACATTCTTCATTATCGACACAAAACGAATATGTAAAACGATCAGGAAGGTCCTCATCGTGCCTCAGGTTAAGCCGGTTCAATGATTGGAATTACGGTTTGGCAAAAGTCCTTCCTTTTCGAGAGGAGTTCTCAGCATTTTCTCTCAGTCTCTAACTGACATTCTAACAGGTGCAGATCAGCTGCTGCTGATTAGGTCCTGGTTGCTTGGCAACCTCAGCCTGCGTGAAGGAGAAGAGGGGGAAGGGGCCACCAGAAGCCGAGCGGCAGCCATTTTAGTAGTTCTTGGCACTTAATTTGAACTTGTCTGTCTAAAATAAACAGCAGAGCAGCTAGCTCGTTAACATGCTAATGATAATTACCATTAGCCAATGCTAACTGTTAGCACATCAGCGCTAACATGCTAATGCTAACATGCTAATGCTAACATGCGAATGCTAAAATGCTAATGCTAACATGCTAATGCTAACATGCTAATTAACTGTTAGCCATCACACATCAGCGCTAACATGCTAATGTTTAACATGCAATGCTAACATGCTAATGTTAACATGCTAATGCTAACATGCTAATGTTAACTGTTAGCCCATCAGCGCTAACATGCTAATGTTAACATGCTAATGCTGACATGCTAATGCTGACATGCTAATGTTACCATGTGAATGCTAAAATGCTAATGTTAACATGTTAATGCTAACATGCTAATGTTAACTGCTAGTGCATCAGTGCTAACATGCTAATGCTAAAATGCCAATGGTAACTGCTAGCCCAGAAGCGTTAACATGCTAATGCTAACATGCTAATGCTAACATGTTAATGTTAACTGTTAGCCTATCAGCACATCAGCGCTAATATGCTAATGTTAACATGGTAATTATAACATGCTAATGTTAACATGCTAATGCTAACATGCTAATGTTAACTGCTAGCCCATCAGCGTCAACATGCTAATGTTAACAATGCTAATGCTAACATGCTAATGCTAAAATGCTAATGTTAAAATGTTAATGTTAACATGCTAATGTTAACCGCTAGTGCATCAGCGCTAACATGGTAATGCTAACATGCCAATGTTAACTACTAGCCCATCAGCGTTAACATGCTAATGGTAACATGCTAATGTTAACATGCTAATGCTAACTGTTAGCCCATCAGCGCTAACATGCTAATGTTAAAATGCGAATGCTAACATGCTAATGTTAACATGCTAATGCTAACATGCTAATGTTAACTGCTAGCCCATCAGCGTTAACATGCTAATGTTAAAATGCTAATGCTAACATGTTAATGCAACATGTTAATGCTAAATGCTAATGTTAACATGTTAATGCTAACATGCTAATGTTAACTGCTAGCCCATCAGTGTTAACATGCTAATACTACATTCTAATGCTAACATGCTAATGGTAACTGCTAGTCCAGACATTGTTAACATGCTAATGTTAAAATGCTAATATTAATTGCTAGCCTGTTTGAGGTGTGCTTTTTGAATACAGACCCCCAGCAACAGCCCACTCGTCACTCTCAAAATCTTTTCTAGTACTAATTTGCTGAGCAGTGTCAGTAAAATGCATGGGGACGACGGGGCCAGAGTCACGCACACCAAAATTTCTTTAGAAATCTTTCTATTTATTAACTTTTTCTTACGCCTTTTTTTTGGTTCGCTACTCCTCCCAGAGTTTTGTCGCACATACACAAAACGGGTATCAAAACGACCGGCTGCGCCGGGAATGTGTGCTATGTCTTTTCGTAAGAGTTTCGGCAAACGGTTTTGCCAAAAATCGACAATACGAAGCCAAAAAATGAATGGGTGTGTATTGCGAGAACTTTCCAGAGCTAGAGTGAGTGATGTCATCGCTAGAGTGAGGGGGAGAGAACGATCAGTGAAAAAATAAAACGGATTTGACTACCGTGGACTCAAATGCCCCACTACAGACACGATTTCTACATAGAAACGTAGCAAAATTGTTTGTATCACTCACATTCGCCTGCCAAAGCTGTCAGACATATAGTTTTGGCTCTGTACGCGCTAATTGATCGACTACCCCCCCCACCCCAAAGCCTCATATACTCCATGTTAAAAAGGAGGGAAATCTTCTGGAGGAAAGCAGAAGTAACGTTTCTCTCTCTTGCTCCTGAGGGCACATTTCTTCATTTATCGACACAAAACGAATAGTAAAACGATCAGGAAGGGCACGCGATGCCCCAGTTTATCCGGTTCAATGATTGGGAATAGTTTTGGCCAGAATCCTTCCTGTTCGAGAGGAGTTCTCAGCATTCCCTCAGTCTCTAAGTGACATTCTAACAGGTGTAGTACTCCTCCACGGATTACAGTTGGTCCTGGTTGCTTGGCAACCCAGCCTGCGTGAAGAAGGAGAGGGGGGAGGGCCAGCAGAACCTGAGCGGCGGCCATTTTAGTAGTTCGTTGGCACTAATTTGAACCTGTCTGTGTAAAATGGCAGACAGAGACAGCAGAGCGTTAGCGCAAGCTGTAAAGACATGGTATTGCAAACATTAGCGACCAATGCTAAAATTTGTGCTAATTAACATTAGCCACTAGGAATTAAATACATGTTGATTACTAACATGTTAATGCTAACATGCTAATGTTAACTGCTAGCGCATCAGCGGTATCATGCTAATGTTAACATGCTAATGATAATTAACATTAGCCACTCGGAATTAAACACATGTTAATTATAACATGTTAATGCTAACATAACTGTTAACATGCTAATGGTAACACGTTAATTCTAACTGCTATCGCATCACTGTTAACATGCTAATGGAACATGCTAATGCTAACATGGTAATGGTAACATGCTAATGCAACATGTTAATGCTAACATACTAAGTGTTAACATGCTAAGGAACAGTTAATGCTAACTGCTATCGCATCAGTGTTAACATGCTAATGGTAACATGCTAATGCTAACATGGTAATGTTAACATGCTAATGGTAACATGCTAATGCTAACATGGTAATGCTAACATGCTAATGTTAACTGCTAGCGCATCAGTGTTAACATGCTAATGTTAACATGTAATGTTTAAATGCTAAGTAACAGGCTAATGTTAACATGCTAATGGTGACATGTTAATGGTAAGTGCTAGCGCATCAGTGTTAACATGTTAATGCTAACATGCTAATGCTAACATGCTAATGCTAACTGCTAGCGCATCAGTGTTAACATGGTAAGCTAACAGTTAATGCTAACATGCTAAATGCTAACGGCATCAGTGTAACTGCAATGTTAACTATGCACATGCTATGTAATTGCTAGCAGTAAGCGCTAGCTGCTCCTGTGTCAATAAACATGTTAAAAATGACTATTTGAGGTGTGCTTTTTGGATACAGACCCCCAGCAACAGCCCACCCGTCACTCTCAAAATTTCTTTTCTAGTACTGAATTTGCGACTTTGCTGAGCAGTGTCAGTAATAATGCATGGGGACGACGGGGCCAGAGTCACGCACACTTAAAATTTCTTTACAAATTTTCTAGTTGAGTGTGCGTGCAAGGCGCACACTATATGTTATCCACCGCGCTTATTGAGTGTGCCTGAAAGAGCACACTCTTTAAAACCTCTCGGGCTTATTGAGTGTGCCTGAAAGAGCACACTCTTTAAAACCTCTCGGGCTTATTATTATTGAGTGTGCCTGAAAGAGCACACTCTTTAAAACCTCTCAGGCTTATTATTGAGTGTGCCTGAAAGCGCACACTATATGTTATCCACCGCGCTTATTGAGCGTGCCTGAAAGAGCACACTCTTTAAAACCTCTCGGGCTTATTGAGTGTGCCTGAAGGAGCACACTCTTTATTATCTCTCGGGCTTATTGAGTGTGCCTGAAAGAGCACACTCTTTAAAACCTCTCGGGCTTATTGAGTGTGCCTGAAAGAGCACACTCTTTATTATCTCTCGGGCTTATTGAGTGTGCCTGAAAGAGCACACTCTTTAAAACCTCTCGGGCTTATACTTATTATTATTCGTCTTCCGTTTCTTCCGTGTTTTTTTCGGTTCGCTTCTCCTCCCAGAGTTTTTGTCGCACGTACACAAAACGGTATCAAAACGACCGGCTCGCCGGGAATCGATGGCTAAGACTTTTTAAGAGTTTCGGCAAACGGTTTTGCCAAAAATCCAGAAACGAAGCCAAAAATAATGGGTGTGTATTGCGAGAACTTTCCAGACCTAGGTGCGTGATGTCATCGCTAGAGTGGAGGGGGAGAGAAAAATCAGTGAAAAAATAAAACGGATTTCACTACCCTGGCCTCAAATGCCCAGCTACAGACATGATTATCCCCTTAAATGTAGGAAAATTCGAGGTGATCGCAGTGATAACACTGTTGAAGCTGTCTCCTATATAGTTTTGGCTCCATACAGGCTGATTGATCGACTACTCCCGCCAACAGCCTCATATACTCCCATGTTATTTTGAGCCGAGAATTTTCTAGAAGACGCAGGGAGCAATTGTGCTTCTCTGAGTCCTACGGCCAAAGTTTATCAATTTTCGCCTGACTGGCACAGACATTTTAACAAGACGAGCCTTCTTCTGGTCATTTCAGATTTTGGTTTGAGGCATACCTTTAGGTTTTTTTTGGCCACCTTCGAGGGGGATCATTCAGACATATACTGTGCATCTCAGGGGACAGAGGCTGCATGCAGCACCTGTGACTAATTACTCTGACCTGCAGTCACCCTGGTGTGCTTGGCAACATCAAGCATGCATCTTCACAACACAAAAACACATAGACAGACAGGCAGACACACACACACACACATGCTAGTTAATGCTAATTAACATTAGCCACTCGGAATTAAACACATGCTAATGTTAACATGTTAATGCTAATTAACATTAGCCACTCGGAATTAAACACATGCTAATGTTAACTGCTAATGCTAACATATTAATGCTAAACATGCTAATCATAAAATGCTAATGCTAAACTGCTAATGTAACTGCTAGTGCATCACCGTTAACATGCTAATGCTAACATGCTAATGGTAACATGCTAATGCAACATGCTAATGCTAACTCTAGCGCATCACCGTTAACATGCTAATGCCAACATGCTAATGCCAACATGCTAATGCTAACATTCTAATGCTAACATGCTAATGCTAACTGCTAGCGTATCAGTGTTAACATGCCAGCGTTAACATGCTAATGCTAACATGCTAATGTTAACATGCTAACTGCTAATACTGAATTTGCTGAGCAGTGTCAGTAATAATGCATGGGGACGACGGGGCCAGAGTCGCACACTCAAATTTCTTTAGAAATTTTTCTAGTTATTATTATTCCTCTTCCGTTTCTTCCGTGTTTTTTTCGGTTCGCTTCTCCTCCCCGAGTTTTTGTCGCACATACACAAAACGTATCAAAACGACCGGCTCGGCCGGGATCGATGGCTATGTCTTTTGTAGAGTTTCGGCAAACGGTTTTGCCAAAAATCCGAAAAAACGAAGCCAAAAAATGAATGGGTGTGTATTGCGAGAACTTTCCAGAGCTACAGTGAGTGATGTCATCGCTAGAGTGGGAGGGGAGGGAGAGACGATCAGTGAAAAAATAACGGATTTGACTACCGTGGCTCAAATGCCCCACTACAGACCGATTTCTACATAGAAACGTAGCAAAATTTTTTGTATCACTCACATTCGCCTGCCAAAGCTGTCTGACATATAGTTTTGGCTCCATACAGGTTAATTGATCGACTACTCCCCACCAAAGCCTCATATACTCCCATGTTATTTTGAGCATAGAATTTTCTAGAAGACGCAGGGAGCAATTGTGCTTTCTGAGTCCTACGGCCAAAGTTTTTCATTTTCGCCTGAAACTTGGCACCGACATTATACACAAGACGAGCATTCTTCTGGTCATTTCAGATTTTGGTTTGATGCATACCGTATAGGTTTTTTTGGCCACCTTCGAGGGGATCATTCAGCATATATGTGCATCTCAGGGACAGACAGGCTGCATGCAGCACCTGTGACTAATTACTCTGACCTGCAGCTCACCCTGGTTGCTTGGCAACCTCAAGCATGCATCTCTCACAAACACAAACACATAGAGAGACAGACACACCACACACAGGCAGACAGACAGACAGACACGCACACACACACACACACACACACAACACACACACACACAGACACACACACACAGACACACACACACAGACAGAACAAGCACACATGCACGCACACACACACACACACACACACAGCAAGAACAAGCAGTCTCTAACTGACATTCTAACTGCTCCCCTGATTACAGGCTGCTTGAAGGAAGAGAGGGGGGAGGGGCCACCAGAAGCCGAGCGGCAGCCATTTTAGTAGTTCTTGGCACTTAATTTGAACTTGTCTGCTAAAATGGCAGACAGAGACAGCAGAGCAGCTAGCTCGTTAACATGTTAATGATAATTACCATTAGCCACTAGGAATTAAATACATGCTAATGTTAAACAACCCAAT
>NC_040021.1:3524996-3616815 GCF_000972845.2 Larimichthys crocea
CTCATGTGGGGGGCAGCGTCGGCGACATCGGCGGCAGCTTCAATGGTGTGAGGTATGGACAATAAATGGTGTTGATATCAAACAAGAAAAATATGCATTAAAAAAACCAAAACAACATTGAATCTCAAAAAAAAAAAATCTGTATTTTAATTCCTTCCTCCAACCAGGTATCGGTCTCGCTGGCAGCGGTCCCTGCCAGGGTCGGAGGACGACGGCAGCAAATAGCCTGCAAGAGACGCTCCAGCCATTTTGATTTAGTGAGGTTCTCAGAAGTCACGCCGTTTTTTTAGCTACATAGTTTGGGAGAGAGCGCATCACTCCTCGCATTATGTAGCTTTGTGCTTTACAATGCAGGAAACAAATAGATAATCAAACAGCTAATATCAGACAATATCAGGTTCATGGCTTGCTACTGCAAACTGTCTGAATGAATAAAATTGCTATACGAACATTCAAACTTTGCTTGTCATGATTACTCAAGTGAATATAAGGGAGACACCAATGAGATCTTCACATGGATCAGGTACAAGACATGATGTAACAGATCCATAATAAATACAGTTTGTTTGTCAGTGTCCAAATGTCTACGGTACGTTGTACGGCTCTAATAGTAAATTACACTAAGGCTGCTCATTTGTCTGTTCAGTGCTTTGCTCCGTTAACGTTAGTCTCTGGGTGATTGCTTCGAACAACATCACCGCCACCTGAAGACAAAAGACTTCACTGTGCTCTACGAGAAATGACATCTAAAACTAGACTCACATGTCAGTCTGAGTGATTGTTGGCATTCTCAAGACCAATCCAAGCCAGGGGGAAGGTGCTTCGTATTGGGTGGTGAACATGAGAAGTGGGAGGAGAATTGGGTATCTTTGAAATAATCACAAGGGTGTAGGTTTGTTAGCGGCAGTACTCTTCTCTATTCATGCACCAGACAGATGGAGGGGTGTTAGATCTCTGGATCGCCTGTGCGGGGTGTCATTTAGTGATTATTTTTTTAAATTTACCAAACGGTAACAAAGTTTTTAGGTGTATCATGCACTGCTTGTTTAAATCATTGGTGGTGTGGCAGTTTTTATTGGTGTCCAGTTATTTGATTTAAACCAGATTTGGACTTGGACATCAAAGCATGGATACACAACACTGATTTTGGCTTCCTTACATTGGCCTATGCTGTAATTTCTCGTTGCGTCTTTCTTGGTTGTTCATTTGGTCCAGTTATATACATAAAGGTGACAGAGCCTTTGCAGTCAAGACTCTGAGACTATAGAATGACCTGCACTTTGTCACTGTGTTTTGAAGGTGCTAATAAATCAAGTTTTATGGTTATTATCATAATAGATAAGAAGTGGTTTGCATTGTTACCATGCGTAGCTTTTGGTAGTAGCTGTATGCTGAACAATCTCACAAGGATTCTAGAAACCTTGTGACGTTGGAGTATTACAAATATGCCTGAATAATGTTAAATAGAGCCTCATTAATATACAAATTACTGCATACATCACCAAATAATGTTATTGTGTATTGTGTGCAGTAATTTTATTTCTTTGTCTTTTTAGGTCACAACACTCATGTGGGGGGCAACGTCGGCGACATCGGCGGCAGCTTCAACGGTGGTGAGGAGAATTGGGGTACTTTGAAATAATCCAAGGTGAAGGTTTGTTTAGCGGCAGTACTCGTCTCTATTCATGCACCAGACAGATGGGAGGTGTTAGATCCTGATCGCCTGGGCTGGGTGTCATTTAGTGATTTTTTTAAATTTACCAAACGAGTAACAAAGTTTTAGGTGTATCATGCACGGTAACCTTGCTTGTTTTAATCATCGGTGGTGTGGTAGTTTTTATTGGTGTCCAGTTATTTGATTTAAACCAGATTTGGACTTGGACATTAAAGCATGGATACACAACACTGATTTTGGCTTCCTTACATTGGCCTATGCTGTAATTTCTCAGTTGCGTCTTTCTTGGTTGTTCATTTGGTCCAGTTATATACATAAAGGTGACAGAGCCTTTGCAGTCAAGACTCTGAGACTATAGAATGACCTGCAATTTGTCACTGTGTTTTGAAAGGTGCTATATAAATCAAGTTTATTGTTATTATCATTAATAGATAAGAAGTGGTTTGCATTGTTACATGCAGTATGCTTTTGGTAGTAGCTGTATGCTGAACAATCTCACAAGGACTTTCTAGAAACTGTGACGTTGGAGTATTACAAAATAGCCTGAATAATGTTAAATAGAGCCCATTAAATATACAAATACTGCATACATCACAAATAATGTTATTGTGTATTGTGTGCAGTAATTTCATTTCTTTGTCTTTTTAGGTAAAAAAACTCATGTGCGGGGCAACATCGGCAGCGTCAGCTGCAGCATCAAAGGTGTGAGGAGAATTGGGTGTCTTTGAAATAATCACAAGGGTGTAGGTTTGTTAGCGGCAGTACTCTTCTCTATTCATGCACCAGACAGATGGGAGGTGGTTAGATCTCTGATCGCCTGGTGCTGGGTGTCATTTTAGTGATTATTTTTTAAATTTACCAAACGAGTAACAAAGTTTTAGGTGTATCATGCACGGTAACCTTGCTTGTTTTAATCATTGGTGGTGTGGTAGTTTTTATTGGTGTCCAGTTTATTTGATTAAACCGATTTGGACTTGGACATCAAAGCATGGATACACAACCTGATTTTGGCTTCCTTACATTGGCCATGCTGTTAATTTCTCGGTTGCCTCTTTCTTGTTGTTCATTTGGTCCAGTTATATACATAAAGGTGACAGAGCCTTGCAGTCAAGACTCGTGAGACTATAGAAATGACCGTGCACTTTGTCCACTGTGTTTTGAAAGGTGCTATATAAATCAAGTTTATTGTTATTATCATTAATAGATAAGAAGTGGTTTGCATTGTTACATGCAGTATGCTTTTGGTAGTAGCTGTATGCTGAACAATCTCACAAGGACTTTCTAGAAACTGACGTTGGAGTATTACAAATATGCCTGAATAATGTTAAATAGAGCCTCATTAATATACAAATTACTGCATACATCACCAATAATGTATTGTGTTATTGTGTGCAGTAATTTCATTTCTTTGTCTTTTTAGGTCACAACACTCATGTGGGGGGCAACGTCGGCGACATCGGCGGCAGCTTCAACGGTGTGAGGAGAATTGGGTATCTTTGAAATAATCACAAAGGTGTAGGTTTGTTAGCGGCAGTACTCGTCTCTATTCATGCACCAGACAGATGGGAGGTGGTTAGATCTCTGATCGCCTGGTGCTGGGTGTCATTTTAGTGATTATTTTTTAAATTTACCAAACGAGTAACAAAGTTTTAGGTGTATCATGCACGGTAACCTTGCTTGTTTTAATCATTGGTGGTGTGGTAGTTTTTATTGGTGTCCAGTTATTTGATTTAAACCAGATTTGGACTTGGACATCAAAGCATGGATACACAACACTGATTTTGGCTTCCTTACATTGGCCTATGCTGTAATTTCGTCTCAGTTGCGTCTTTCTTGGTTGTTCATTGGTCCAGTTAATACATAAAGGTGACAGAGCCTTTGCAGTCAAGACTCTGAGACATAAGAATGATTGCACTTGTTCACTGTGTTTTGAAAGGTGCTATAATAAATCAAGTTTGTATTGTATAGCATTAATAGATAAGAAGTGGTTTGCATTGTTACATGCAGTATGCTTTTGGTAGTAGCTGTATGCTGAACAATCTCACAAGGACTTTCTAGAAACTGTGACGTTGCAGTATTACAAATATGCCTGAATAATGTTAAATAGAGCCTCATTAATAACAAAATTACTGCATACATCACCAAATAATGTTTGTGTATGTGTGCAGTAATTCCATTTCTTTGTCTTTTTAGGTAAACAACACTCATGTGCGGGCAACATCGGCAGCCGTCGGTCGCAGCATCAACGGTGTGAGGAGATTGGGTATCTTTGAATAATCACAAGGGGTGTAGGTTTGTTTAGCGGCAGTAACGCTTCTGCTATTCATGCACCAGACAGATGGAGGTGGTTAGATCTCTGGATCGCCTGGTGCTGGGTGGTCCATTTAGTGGATTATTTTTTAAATTTTACCAACGAGTAACAGTTTTAGGTGTATCATGGCACGTAACCTTGCTTGTTTTTAATCTGGTTGGTGTGGTAGTTTTTATTGGTGTCCCAGTTTTTAGTATTAAACCAGTTTGGACTTGGACATCAAAGCATGGATACCAACACTGATTTTGGCTTCCTTACATTGGCCTATGCTGTAATTTCTCAGTTGTGTCTTTCTTGGTTTGTTCATTTGGTCAGTTATATACATAAGGTGACAGAGCCTTTGCAGTCAAGACTCTGAGACAATAGAATGATCTGCCTTTGTCACTGTGTGTTTGAAAGGTGCTATATAAATCAAGTTTATTGTTATTATCATTAATAGATAAGAAGTGGTTTGCATTGTTACATGCAGTATGCCTTTGGTAGTAGCTGTATGCTGAACAATCTCACAAGGACTTTCTAGAAACTGCGTTGACAGTATTACAAATATGCTGAATAATGTTAAATAGAGCCTCATTAATATACAAATTACTGCATACATCACCAAATATGTTATTGTGTATTGTGTGCAGTAATTTCATTTCTTTGTCTTTTTAGGTCACAAAACTCATGTGGAGGGCAACATCGGCACCATCAGCGGCAGCTTCAACGGTGTGAGGAGAATTGGGTATCTTTGAAATAATCACAAGGGTGTAGGTTTGTTAGCGGCAGTACTCTTCTCTATTCATGCACCAGACAGATGGGAGGTGGTTAGATCTCTGATCGCCTGGTGCTGGGTGTCATTTTAGTGATTATTTTTTAAATTTACCAAACGAGTAACAAAGTTTTAGGTGTATCATGCACGGTAACCTTGCTTGTTTTAATCATTGCTGGTGTGGTAGTTTTTATTGGTGTCCAGTTATTTGATTTAAACCAGATTTGGACTTGGACATCAAAGCATGGATACACAACACTGATTTTGGCTTCCTTACATTGGCCTATGCTGTAATTTCTCAGTTGCGTCTTTCTTGGTTGTTCATTTGGTCCAGTTATATACATAAAGGTGACAGAGCCTTTGCAGTCAAGACTCTGAGACTATAGAATGATCTGTACTTTGTCACTGTGTTTAGAAAGGTGCTATATAAATCAAGTTTATTGTTATTATCATTAATAGAAAGAAGTGGTTTGCATTGTTACATGCAGTATGCTTTTGGTAGTAGCTGGTTGCTGAACAATCTCACAAGGACTTTCTAGAAACTGTGACGTTTGCAGTATTACAAATATGCCTGATAATGTTAAATAGAGCTCATTAATATACAATTAAACGGCATACATCACCAAATAATGTTATTGTGTATTGTGTGCAGCTAATTTATTCATTTCTTTTGTCTTTTAGGTAAAAAACTATGTGGGGGCAACATCGGAACAATCAGCGGCAGCTTCACGGTGTGAGGAAGAATTGGGTATCTTGAAATAATCACAAGGGTGTAGGTTTTGTTAGCGGCAGTACTCTCTCTATTCATGCACCAGACCAGATGGGAAGGTGGTTTAGATCTCTGATCGCCTGTGCTGGGTGTCATTTTAGTGATTATTTTTTAAATTTACCAAACGAGTAACAAAGTTTTAGGTGTATCATGCGCGGTAACCTTGCTTGTTTTAATCATTGCTGGTGGTAGTTTTATTGGTGTCCAGTATTTGATTTAAACCAGATTTGGACTTGGACATCAAAGCATGGATACACAACACTGATTTTTGACTATCCTTACATTGGCTATGCTGTAATTTCTGCATTGCGTCTTTCTTGGTTGTTTCATTTGGTCCAGTTATTATACATAAAGGTGACAGAGCCTTTGCAGTTCAGACTCTGAGACTATAAAATGACCTGCACTTTGTCCACTGTGTTTTGAAAAGGTGCTATATAGAATCAAGTTTATTGTTATTATCATTAATAGATAAGAAGTGGTTTGCATTGTTACATGCAGTATGCTTTTGGTAGTAGCTGTATGCTGACAATCTCACAAAGGACTTTCTTAGAAAACTGTACGTTGCAGTATTACAAATATGCCTGAATATGTGTAAATGAGCCTGTATAATATACAAAATTACTGCATACAATCACCAAATAATGTTATTGTGTATTGTGGCACTAATTTATTTTCTTTGTCTTTTTAGGTAAAAAAAACTCATGTGGGGGGCAACATCGAAATATGACAACTTATTATTTTAATATGACAGACGCTCCCAGGAGCTATAGTGAATTATTGGAAGGGTGCTCTGCGGTCTAGAGGGATAACTTTCTGTAAACATTTTGGAAAACCAAGTGAATGATGTGCAGCACAATGTGTTGAAATTGGGTGTCTCTTCCTCACTTTGGGGCGTTGTGTGTCAAACCTTCAAGGTGCTGATTGCTGATAAATGTTCTTACACAATCACTGTGACTTGCCATCTGATAAGATGACTTGCTGGACACTACCCTCAGTCAACTACGAGATAGACTATTGCCACATACTAACGAGCACCTTGTAACTTATTCAGCAATCCCGTGCTTCAGCCAATTAAATGCTTAGCAATAAACAGTTTTTTGGCAAATACATTTTAGATAAATAAAGATAACTTAATAATTTAGCTTGGACACTTGAAGGTGATAAGCATTCTAACCTAATCCTCTGTGACTGAAACTTGAAGTTAAAGGTGATAAAAAAAACAGTGTCATCTGCCTACAGGGGCACAATACAGTGATGAAGATAATTCTGGGGAGTTGTTTCTCAAAACTCATGAACTGATCACCGCATTTAAAAGATTAAAGGAATTCACAACTGACTTCACATCACCTGAAGATCTCTCAGCAGCTCACTTCAGTGTCTTTACTAGTCTTTTGGCTCTAACTATCAGTCTGTGGACAGGTAGAAAGCTCACATTTATTTCTTCATTTTACTTCATTACATGTATGGTCTTTATGCGATGTGAATTTGTACTAAATATGTATTATGACTTGTAGCCCCGGTATACTGTTGTTTTTGAATGGAACACAATGTGTTTTGTTTCCAGGATGAAGGGTGTTATGATCTTTCTGGTGTTGACGCTGGTCGTCCTCATGGCCGGGGAGTGTCTTGGAAAAATCCAAATCGGTGGTGCCAAAAAAAACACCACCGATTTAAACACTTGGTTTCCCTCCCTGTGAATTAGCAGCATTTGTGGACTGGATAAAGGACTGATGGTGCAATGGTGCAGGTGGACGAATGAACATGGTTTTTACAAACGGTTGTGTTCTGTGCATGAGATAGGTGGCTATGACAGTATACATATCTATGTACAACAGGCTAAATGGCGCCTAAACAGTGCGGATAAATAAATAAATCATAACGTGCAGGTATCGCAGGCTGACAGATATGCAGAGTAATGTTACTTTCACTGTGCGTCTTCGCGGTTTTAGCTGTTGATCACAGTGACAGCCTGTGGGAAGAAACTGTTCCTGCGTCTGTTTGTTTTAGCGTACAGAGTAGCTGTAGCGCCGACCAGAGGGGAGAAGCTCAAACAGGTTGTGTCCGGGGTAAAGGGAAGGGTCTGCAGAGATGTGTCCTGCCCGTTTCCGCAGTAATTCTGGGCTCTGGACATTAAAAAAAATCACCTACAGGTTTCTGAGGAGCCGTTTTAAGCTAGTGAGTGATGGCTCTGGTTGTTGCCATCTTGGTACTCTTGCCTCTTTTCAGACATTTTAACATGGGGGCTAATGGAGATGAACTTGTTCTACAGCCAGCTTCAAGTGGCTGTTCAAGGAATTGCACATCACAACCGTAGAGATTGCCACTTGGTCATGATATTATTTCAATACAATGTGCGTTCAAAAGCAAACACAAGTATTTAGTCCCTGCTGTTTATTTTTAGTGACGTTATACTCAGGGAATAGGTTATACTTGGGAAATGTGTCCTCTGCACTTCAACTACCCTATTTATGGGGCATTTGGAGGCCACGGTGTGGTGGATGTCTGAGGCCAGTGCCTTGATTAAGGGCAACAGCAGGGAAATACCTTTGAGAAAACCGGAGCATCCTGAGCAAACTCATGTGAACATCAAGCGGTAAACGCTCCAGTTGGTCCTGGTGGGTTTCAAACTCAGGTCAAAAGCATGTTTTTTTAACCTACATATGAAGAGTGTGTTTTTAAAACAGTAAGTGATGATGTTGCAGATGAATATTGCTCTATGATCTGATAATACAAAACTCCCGTTAACTCTGAAATCAATATGAGTATGTTACAGCTCACAGTCGGGATGAAGGCTAATCCAACAAACAAGGACATTTCTACAGAACACAACATGAACTGAGGCACAGGAGACAGCATGCTAATTATAAGTGTAATTATAACTCTCTAAGTCAATATCCAAGTGCCAGTGACAATACGCATTTTCTCTGAAATGGCTTTACAAACGATTGTGAACAAAAAGTGTGAACTTGAGTAGCTTTGTGCAGACCAACACAAACATTTTATTGAATTTAATTCATAATTTCGTCGTGTCTTTGGCAATACTCTGAACTTCCCTCCTGGAAAAAACATTAGGCCAAACAACAGCCACTTGAGGCTGGCTGTAGTACGAGTTCATCTCCATTAGCCCCCATGTTAAAATGTCTGAAAAGAGGCAAGAGTATCAAGATGGCAACAACCAGAGCCATCACTCACTAAGCTTAACAACAGCTCCTCAGAAACCTGTAGGTGATTTATTTTTATTTTTTTCCCTCATTTTATACTGTCTAATAGTCGTGATGCTACTTTGGTCTGGAATCTTGAACACCTTTACGACTGTGCTCTAACTTAATTGTTTTACTTTGCTAATTCATTTAATAGAAAACTGTGTTTAGAGGAAATTATTTGATTCTATTATAACATGTTTGGAAAGTCTGCATTAATATTTGGATTCATCCCCTTAACTACACAATCTTATATAGTTGCTGCTGTACGCCTTGCCATGTACCTAAAAGACCAGAACATACAATTTCCATGCTAATTTATTCATACATTTCCTTTAAATGAGACAAGGTAAATTTGTTTTAATGCAATGCAGATTTATTCAAATTGACTGACATTGAAGATCATCAGCCCGTGTGTTGGAGGAACTGGAGTTTCAGAGTGCCTCCACCAGCTGGACCGTCATAGATGCACGAAGGCTAGTCAAAAGCCCGCTCTCGATCGTGTAGCGTCTGGTCTTGCTGCTCTCTGTTCTGTCCCAAGTCTTTGATCAATCTGATGGGTGTAAGGAAGATCGCGAGAGATCAGCTCACGAACATTACAACACACAGCAAGCAATATTTTACAAGAATTGTCGAGAACAGGTCCTAACCCATGGATGACTAAATAAAACAGAAGATGGAAAATAAAACAAGCATTAGAAAATGATTATATCCAATCGGAGACACAATTATAACATTAATATTTGCAGTAAGACATTGTAAAGCCTCATGAATATGAATTTAGTTATTGTGCATACACATACATAATAATGATACCTTAGAAACAGAGTTAAAACTCTAAAATGCATTCAGTTTTTTTTGTCGGAACACAAACAGTAAGTAAGTAAGTAAGCAGTCTTGTAATACTCTCATAAAATACAGTCTAGTATTAGAAAAATCATAGTGTTGATGAGAACGATCATAAATAATCAAAGTTTACTAAACAAATCTAAGAATCTTAAGATGCCAATATTCAGCATGTCGGAAAGATTTGTCTTTGCACCTAAAAGTAATGTTTTTATTATTACTATTATTATTACATGTGCATTTGCAACTACTACATGTCAAAACGTTAGCCATGAAAAATGCCAGTGTATTCTAGAATTGGTTACCGTGAGCAACTCCCTTGATGATGTGGTGAAAAAAGGCGTCCCCAGGTTCAGCCATGAGGACCACCATTGACAACACAAGAAAGATTGTGATGCACTTCATCCTGAAAATGAGAAGCAAACACGTTAGACTTGTTTGTTGTTGTTTCTTTGTTCAAAAGAGTGGTGTAGGTCTCTGCGCCACCTCTTTTTATTGCTGTGAATTTGCTTCTCATTGTTTGTGCAGTATTTTTTCAATTAAGGATGTATTCCACGGCAGGTCCTGAAACATAGGTGTTGTGATTTAAACAGAACTCATCTCATTGCTTGAGTAATTGTTGCAACCTCCAGCCTTCTATCAGACACTGTCCTGTGCTATTACTCTTTGTAAAGCAACATCAAAATCTTTTCATTGCAAATGTCAAAATAAATGTTAAAATAATACCAAACACCTTTATTTTAACTGTCTCAAGAGACTGTTGAGTTGCATAGTACAGGGTGTAAAGTTTGAAGTTTCACAGAGACCCCCAGGATGTAAAGGAGTTGTCAATAGTACTAGTGATATGTCGGTCGCGAATGAGCCGGTTCAAAAAGCCGGTTATAAGTGAATAATGGGAGCCGGCTCCCGTCCGTCCACAAGCCGTTTTTATTTTTTATTTTTTACTTTTCTCTTTAGGAAAAGTACCTGCAGGTGCTGGCTACGGGTGTCACGTGCATGCTTTGCAACCAATCAGAGTGTGGTGCAAAGATGAGTGACAACAGAAAAAGAAGTAGTATTTGGATGCATTTTGACAGTTCAACATGAAAACATGAAGGCACAATGTAAATGATGCATTTGTAAAGTCAAGCTCTCACATGGAGCAGGGTCCACGAACAACCTACACAGACATATGAGAACTGTGCATCCAGCAGTTCAGTTGGAAGAAAAAAAGGCAGGCTAGCATACTTGCTTCTGCCAGTGCCACTACAACCTGTTGCTGCTGCTGCTGCTGCTGCTGCTACCGCCTCCATGCATCACGTACACGACAACAACACAGCTCTATAGGCCAATTTACGTCAAAGGCAATAACCCCAGCAAGACAGAACAGGATTGATGAAGAATTGGCGAAAATGATTGCAAGTGTTTTCCAACCCTTCTCGTTTCTATCTGCGTTGTGTAGCAGAGTGGTTCTTCAAGCAAGTTAGTGCAATCATTGGGTAGTTTCAGAGAGTTACAAAGGATTTTACAACTGTAAACGCAATTGGCTACAGCAATTTATTGAAATTGAAGTGATATATGTGTTCAAACACAAATCACAAGTCAAAACAGCGCTAAATTTGGCTGAAATATAAAGGTATAAGTGGTAAAATGAAGAGCCGTTTGGGAGCCGAAAAAGCCGGGTCTTCTTGGTGAGCTGAGCCAAATGACCCATCACTAAATAGTACACCTTCAGGTGTATGTGACTTAGTTGTCTATGTTACAAGAGTTCTTTTCTTTTTCATACAAAAAAAAAAGATCAAGACAGTTTAACATAATTAGATTTTTAAATAAGACACATTTTGATGCGCTGAGATCCAAATTTATTCTGAAAAATTGACATTAAATCTTATATATTTTGTGTTTGCAGCAGTTCATAGACACATTTCTGTGTAATGTTGCTTCCTCTTCAGTCTTCTCGCCATTGAAGCTTCTTCGGGGGGTCATAAGAAAGTGAGCGTTTGTCGAGCTGCACGTGCTGCTCCTCTGCCCCGTGCCCCCGGATAAGCCTGTTGGATGGAGTGTAGGATAATCGTGTATGTATTCGCATTGTAACACATGAGAAATAGATCTTAAGTTAGTAAGTTTAGTTGTAAATAATAAGTAGTAGTAGCACAAGTCCTTACCCATGGATCAACCTGCCAACTAAATAAAACAGACAAGAAGAAAACCATTACATTAAAATAGTATGCACAAAACCTAATACATACATGAACTGACTGAACTGTACGTAAGTGTTTTTCTAGTTGTGTGAAGACAATTTCTATAGCTGTACCATGTCCGACTCCATGGGCGATCAGTCCCCAAATACATTCTCCAGGTTCAGCCATGAGAACGACCATGAACAACACAAGAAAGACCGCAGTACACTTCATCCTAAAATAAATAATTAAAAAACAATCAAATATGAATTTGCTATGAATTGATTTTTTTGTTTTGTTTGTATATAGTTCTTACCTTCCCACTGATGGACAAGACAGGTAAGTTTAGACTGTAGAAGAGAGAAGTAAAAGATGTACTGGTAGCCACCTCTTATATAATATATGAAGGACTCCACCTCTTCGAACAGTATATGAAGATCACATGAACATCACTTCCTCAAGTTTTCAGTATAGGTACTATAATAATAACTTAATTTGTTGTACAGACCAATCTACATAGTAAAAAATACATTGTATCTGAGAGACTTGTGCATACTTTTAAATAGTATGCGCAAAACATAATAAATACAAGTACTGACTGAACTGTACAACAATTTATCAGTTACATATCAGTGTTTTTCTAGTTGTGTGAAGACATTTTCTATAGCTGTACACAAGAAAGACTGCAGTACACTTCATCCTAAAAACAAGAAAATCAAATTTAACAATAACTGTGATGTGTCTGTAAAGATTCCAAGGTCATTTCATTGAAACTGTTCTCACTCGCATGATTACAGGTTGACGTTGCATCCTAATGGATATATATATATATATAGCTGAAGTGTCCATGATGGAGAGGCAACGGTTTAACGATGATTAAAAATCTCATTGACTGCTGATTCTTATTCTTTATTTGGATTCCTATTAGCTTCCACAAAAGTGGTCGTCAGTCTTTCTGGGGTCTACGCAAAAACAACAACAGTAATAAAAAAGAACGACACCTGACCCAATGTGAATTGAAATAACCATTGTTCCAACTGTTAAACTGGCCAATAAAGAATGGATGGTGTATGCATTGCCCGTGGGTTTCCGACCACGTTGGCAATTCTGCCTTTTGACGGACCTGAGGCAGGCAAAATGTCGCCTGGGTGTTCAGACAAGCCACCTATGATAGCACCTACCTGTCAGTCGAAGGCTGCACTGGGAATTATCTAGAACTTCAAACCTAAATATAATATGAATGTGTTATTTCTGCTGTGAAGTTGGACATGTTAACATGGGGGCTTATGGAGATTGACTGAGTCTTTGGCACTTCCACATTGGGCCTTACTTCAAAGCCACAGAGGTTAACGTCTGAGTCAAACCCACAAACATAAAGCAGAAGGGCGTCTTACCAGAGGAACCTCTTCACACAAGGAAGAGGAAACAGGTGGTTTTGTTTCTCAGACTTGATTCAAGGTTGTTTCAGAGTATGTTTAAAAAAAAGACTCCAGTAATTAAATTATTTTGTAATTGTGAAAGTTTTGCATTGTTATGGTGACTTCTTTTGAATCTACCTATATTACAGTATACTGTTGCATACATTATTGAATTATGATATGTTGTACCTCACCACCTATCTTGTACTTGGCATCAGGAGGCCAGTAGTGTTTTCGAATGCAACTGTGCAGGAAGACGAGTTCATTTAGCAGCTATGCTGTCAGGGGTTTCTTGGCTTGGTGTTTTCACAGGTCCATTCTTTAGTTGCATCATACAGGGTTTAAAGGGTTTTCAGGATATTTAATCAATATTTTAAGCTTTATACCCCCGAGATGTAGAAGTTGGAGGAGTTGTCGACAGTGCACCTTCAGGTGCATGTGACTTACTTGTGTACTTAATGAGTCAAGAGTTTTTTTTTCTTATGAAAAAAATGAGGTATAATGGTTGGTATAATGCTAATGTATTCTGAACAATTTACATTAAATCATGAAGTGGTGGACACATAGAGACGAAGAACGAGAACCTTGTCTTCAGAGTGGCCTCTTCAGCCCTGCCATTGAAGTCCCTCTGGCTTGTAAGAAAGTGAATGTTTGTCAAGCTGCTCGAGCTGATCCTCCATCCCAAGGCGCATTTTGATAAGCCTGGTGAATGGAGGAACAATAGTAGTGTTTTTGTATTTGTAATATAATGCACGAGAAATAGATCTGAAGTTCTAAGTTCTACAACATCAGAAACCTCAAGGCCTCCTCTGACTCAATATGCTACCCAACTCCTAATACAGGCTATGGCCATCTTGTGTCTTGATTATTTTAACACCCAGTTAGAGTAAACTTTTCTCGTCTGTTGTTCCCCGTTGGTGGAATGTCCTACCAGTTCCTACCAGATCAGGGGCGTCCCTCTCTACCTTCAAAAACCTCCTGAACCTCCTCTCCAACACTACCGACAGCTACTAATGGGCACGTTAAATCTATCCTCCTCTAGAACTGTCACTTGATTCTATGCGAGTAGTACTTATTGCTGCACTAACGTGTCCTTGTTGTGCGGTACCTTGAACTTTTCCCTTTCAGCTAAAATGCTTATGTAACATGTGTAGCACAAGTCCTTACCTATGGATCATCTTGCCAGCTAAATAAAACAGACAACAGAAGAAAATGATTACATAAAATCCAAACTCTTTACCACCAGATGCTTGCCGGCCAGTTCCCTTCCCAGGTCTGGCTCCATGAGGGGGTCCCAGTTTTCCTAATCCGGGCGAGATGCTCCATCTCATTGTAGTCTGATTTATGAGGGTTATGGGAATCACATTTAGCCTGATCGGGAAACCCTACTGGGGGATATTGCCTCTCCGTATAAAAGAGTTAAGGTTGTGAAATAAATATGAAATCAGTGGTTTAAGTGAGCGGATGTGTGGGAAGCATGCCATGTAGGTGTTGGTGGGAGACATAAAGGAACCAAAACACACGGCAGCTTTTATAGTGACTGGGAGTGTCGATCCCAGGAGCTCCAAGAGAGGACTGCTGGGTTGTCATTTAACGTAATGGAGGTGTCCACAATGGAGGGGCAATGGCTTCAGTTCCAGCAACATGCATTAAGAGACATTCATTTTTGTGTTAAGATCATATAACCAGACAAAGAAGTGGAAAAAGCTTGTTAAATGTTTCCTGGACAAAGAGGGAAAAGAGGATATCATATTATCATCATCAAAGTTTAAAATTGTAAGTCTATGGCCATCTTCTTCTTTTGGGTGTGATTGTTATACTGTAGATGAGTCTGCAAAGTCATAGCAGGGTACCGTAGACATTGTTGATTACCATTAAAGACAGAAACATTTATCTGGTTCTTTTTTCTTTGGTATTTTGCCTGCTTGTCAAAGCATTGGCTCTCGTAATCCTCTCAGATGTTAGTGTGAGAAAATCTAAAAGGCCTGAGGCAGCTCGTCAAGTGCTATGGCTGCTGTGTGTGTGTGTGTGTGTTTGATCGGAAAATGACAGTGACAATGCAAAGGTCCTCGGGGTATCGGTGTTAACAGCATGATTATTATCTTATCACTTCCCCATGCTCAGTTTCCTCTTCTCTTGCCGCTCAGAGGAACTAACAGACAAAGACGGACAAGAAAAAAATAGGGAAATGGTTGCCGAGTTCTTTTTGTTCTTTTTTTTTTATTTGAACAAACGTCATTTCGAGCATTTTTAAGAAAAGAAAATTCACTGTATTTTACGTGATAATCCACAAATTGCTCCTCTTTGCTACGCTTTATCTTGCACTTTATGAAGCTCTCTAAAACAAGGGGCAAAACCTGATATTTTTACCTCCGGTTGGTTTGTGCTTATTGTTGGATGACTTCGAAATCATGAAATGCTTTATTTTAAAAAAAGAAAAAAAATACATTATATACAAGCAACACTGTTGCATTTATTGATATCTCGCTTTAAAGTTATCACATGCCATCTTTTATCACCAAGACTCCAAATAAAAGTATGCATCATATAACATAACATCAGAGTCACAAATTGCATCAAATATAAATGAAATGTCTTCCTGCCTGCACAGGTAAATAATTGAGAAATAACACAGAACCCTAACACCGTGCGGTGGACGTAATGTAACTGGGTCAACACATACTCAGAATCAATAGTTTTTGTTGCTCTGCAGTGTTTGCTCTACATCTTTTAAACACCGCCATCTTATATGACAGCTTTCTGTCTGTAATTTTGACTCATTACAAGAAGCACTTGAATGATCACTGAGTATCAGTCGCTGCTGTTGTTCAGTTAAGTTGAAGCTGTGATGAAAAACACTCAGCAGGCCCTAATTCAACTAAAGATAGGAGAGCTCACCAAACATGGCATATTGATTTTGATCAGTGGAGACATTGTCAAGTAAGAACTCTCAGTGTAACCACACAAGGATCAAATCATGTGTCAAAGAGCAGAAATGCAGTTCCTGATTAGCTGCACGTCTATTGAACCCGACCTCTCTCTAAAGTGCTTCTATTCATGTGACAGTAGAGACAGCGAGATGTCTTAGGTCTTTACGTGATGTGGAATGCCAAGAAACCAACGTCTCACGATGATCCCGGCAAACCAGAAGACAATAAGGAGCCACGAGCAGAGGGTTTGTATTTTATCCTGGTGTAAGCCTCCTCTCTGCTGTCTCTGGGAACTGAGTCAAGTCTTACGGTAGCACTGAAATCTCAGGAGGGGATGCGACTTTACAGCATCAGCTAAAACAGACTTTCTCAACCATCTCCACACTCTCTCTGCACATGCTTTTGTAAAAACCATGAAGGTTTACTCCTCATAAGATTAGAGGAATGGGGCCAAGCTGGCATTATTGATGACTAGGTGTAGTTTTTCCAATAGTAACAGCTTAATATAAGTTGGTAGTGACCTTTAAAATCCCTCTTCCATAACCGCTTATCTTTATCAGGGTCTTAGGGGGCTGGAGCCGAACCTAGCTGACATTGGGCGAGAGGTTGAGTACACCCTGGACAGGTCGCCAGTTCACAGGGCTGACACATAGAGACAACTACACACCTGACCACTCAACTACTACTCACACCTAATTGAAAGTCACCAATTAACCTGCATGTCTTTGGACTTTTAGAGGAAGCCGTAGTGCCCGGAGAGAACCCAAGTAGACATGAGGAGAACATGCAAACTCCACACAGAAAGGCCCTGGGTCTCTAACCTGGGGATAGATTTGTACCAGGAACTCTTGGGAGGCAGCAGTGCTAACCACTGCACCACTATGCCGTTTGCAAAGTGAGTTACAGTTATCAAAATAAACTTTATAAGTTCAAAGTCTACATAAATACAGAAAATCTATCGAAGTAAGAACTCGCATTGATGTGCGTGCGTGCATGCAGAAGTCACTGCAGTGGAACACACATTACTATTACATGTGTGAAAAACATGCAAAACCGCAAGATGTTGTGCAATTGGTTGCTCAACACAAGGCAATACTTCTGTAAAACACTGACTAATCAAGTTTTGCTTGAGCTGCTTGCGGGTTTTGGCTACACCGAACCAGAGGCAGCAGAAAAGCTACAGAAGCAGCCATGGGCATATCTAATGGGATTTTCAGAATAATCTGCTGCTACTGTAAATTGGCATGTGTCACGAGCAGTTACAACTTAATGAAGTTAGGGAAGAAAAGCTTACTCTAGCACAATTCACCAAATCCCTGCATCTAATTTTCACTTTACAGCCACTGAAATTGTTAAGGCTGGAAAAGGCAGATGAGTGACAGGATATTAGGTGATGAATGTGATCAATAATGGGGTCAAGCTGTCATCCTTTAAAGTGACTCTACAGACAAGTTCAAACATTCTGTGGAACCAAAAAGTAGTTCCCGTACTCTACATCTCAATGTTGTAGGATATTTTAAAGAGAAATATGGTTATGAATGGGTGCCCTGGTGGCACAGGGGCAACATTTCTGCTCACCACAGCAAAAACCTAAGGTTTCATTCCCACTGATGTTCCACTGAACATAACGAGACCCTGCTCAGTTTGTGAACTCTAGAACAGCTGTTGAGCCATAGCTAGAGTCGATGCTTGGTCTTTTGGTCATTCAGTTATTCTTATTGCCATTCATCCTTCTGCAGTTTGTGTTTTTTTCAGGTGGTTGCTTTTCCTTGGTGTATGTGCTTCCACCATGAGTAAGTAAGCTACGCAGTTAAATTGTTCTTCCTTTGGCTGTTGGCAGTTTTTGTAACTTCTGCATAGGCTTAACAGCCACAGAGGTTACAGCTTGTTTTTTACAACCGGTCTGCACAGGGTGTTTTATTTTGAAAACTGACCTGATTCTCTTTACCATTTCTTTGTTTGCAGCCAGCTCGATCCGCTTGCAGCATCCATCAGAAATAGAACAGCTGTGTATTCTCCGCTGAGCGGAGCAGGGAGCCTCGTCTGCGACGCTTCTGAAACATGCCACAGCGCTTCTGGTGAAATCGCATTGCCTAGAACTGCCACGATCGGCTCTGCCAGCCAGAATGCATCACATTTCCCTGAACCCTAAATACCTCCAAACAACAAATGATGATCCATTTCGAGGGACTAGCTTTTCGCTTTGTCCTCAAGGCATTTGATTTTCATTTTGCCCGCCTACACTATATACACGGCATAATGGCTCCCCCAAAAGTGAAGCCACATCGTCCATTCACCCCTGGTTGCTGGCTTTTTTTAAACTTTAATTGTAAACATCAGTATCAGTTAATTCTAATTCATGTTAGCTGTTTGTCTGTAGTCTTTGCAATATGCTGATGCAGGGGAACATGTTTAAGGGTTTCCTTGGTGTTCCGGTGCCCTAATGAGTGAATGTCTATGTATAAATCATGTCTTAGCTGGAAACATGGACGTAGGAATGACAGAAGAGAGACACAAACGATTGTGAGACATTACGTATGCCTGCAGGTATTTCTGTTATTATCCCCGGCTCTTCTATAACAATGCAATATTCATTATACACACACACTCCTGCTCTGTCTTCGTTTCATTACAGATGGAGCTGCCACTCTCTGCCAGGTTTTAGAGGTCCTGATGCCACTCACTGGCTATTGAATAATGACCCTGAGAGACCCAGCTTTAGCCTAATCCCTACTTGAAAGCTATCCTTCCTCTAATTCAATCCCTCTTTAAACCCTCGCCGAAGACAGACGATCGGTGTGTAACACACACACACACAGGCATGCAGACACACATACACACCTGGATTAATGCCGCCAGACTCAAGTGTCGGGTCCAACAACATACTGGAACTGCACAATGACACAAACTTCAAGGAAATCATTTTAAAACAAGGATTTTACTGCTTACAGTGGCATTGATTTGAGGACAGGTACTCTTATCTACTGCTGTAGTTTTCAGATTGGAGGTCATGCAGTTATTGTTTAAGTAAAACACAATATGGCCGAATATTGACAGGGTGAACAGGAATGCAGGCTCTTAATTGACCGGCCACTGTTTTGGCAAGTTTTTGGCAAGTTAATCCATTTATTATTTATATACAGTAGCACCTTTCATGCAATCGTGCAGCCCAAAGTGTTTCACAGAGCTGCATACAGTTGTCATGGAGAATGTGAGTCAACCCAAAGTGCAAACACAACTGGAGACTGAGTATAGTTTTAAAAAAAAGAACAAAAAAGGGTTTATCAAACAAAGCCAGAGGGGTAAATAGTGCAGTGGAAGGTGTGCGTCAGGTGGTGTAAGGGTGGTGGTGCTGGTGACTCATTTTCAGAGATGGAGGAGTGATAAATAGGCGGGGTGGGGGTGGACGTGGCAGGTAGGGATCCTGAGGCGCTCAGAGCAAAAACTGGAAAAGACACAAGAGCACAAGATTTGGCCGTAGCGTTGTTATGGAAGGTTGAAGTGGGGGTTATATACTGCACTGGTGATCGGATGATGAAGGCGATCAGGCTGGCAAAACACATACACACCACAGACTGCACGAAACATGGATGTAGTATGTGTGACGACGCCCAGCTGTTGTGAAGCTCAGAGTGCGGTGGCACCATCTTGGCAAAGACGTGGATCAGCCACCTGTGATGACACCTACCTGTCGATTAAAGTGGCCACGCTGGTAATTATCCCTAAATTTAAGCCTGGATATAATTTGAACAGCCCACAGTATCTGAAAACAGCCTCAGAGCCAGTACACACACAGACACACTGCCTGTTAACCTAGTTGTCTCGTGAACTGTGCGCTTTATTTTGTGATATAAAAACGATGACGGCAGACTAAAAAATTAGCCCCGATCTCAAAAAAATCCAATCCAACCGTCTGTGCGATTTGGAGCGAGGACACTGAGGATTCTTCTCAAAGTCACAGAATCAGTCTTCTCCCTCTCTCCAGGATAATGAGAGTATTGTAGTTCTATTTAAACTGAAGCATGTTTCAGACTTGTTCTGACTGCCAGAGTGGAGGCTCTTTTCTCCGAGAACTTTGGGAGATATGGAGTATATAATGTTGATTACTAAGTGTTGCCCAATCAGCATCGAGTTCATTCTTGACCTTCGGCGGCAATGATAGCTGTAAAGCAGGGTCCTTACTGACGTTTTTTTTTTTTTTTATATGAGGTTTTCAACCACATTTAATGGTCTTCATCAGGAGGTGGATTTAAGCTGTATTGTCGGCTGATTTTGAAATTGCCTGTAGGTGTGAATGGTTGTTTGTCTCTCTGTATCAGCCCTGTGATGAACTGTGTCTCTAGTATACATGATTATGAAGAATGGATGGATGGGTAGTCCTGTTTATAACAGAAACATCTTCTTTATGAGAATATTTCATGATGTTCACAGTGCAATCAAGCATATGAGTGTGTGTATGTGAGAGAGAGAGTGTGTGTGTGTGTTTAAACACCCTCTGACTAATCATAATTTGCACTTCCTCGCAGAGGCAGTTATGACACACAAACACACATTCGCAAACACCTTTGAGTAGGTCGGCTCGGTTTATTCCAGCATCAAACACAGCGTGCACATCAATATCCTGCATGCACACAACCAGACAACACACATAATTCATGCACGGGCTGCATGTACACACCAAAAATAAGACAGACTGCTTACAAACCGCTATTTATGATAATGAATTCAGCCATGACAAATGTGTGTCTGGATGAAAATATACAGACAAGCTGGGATGATATCAAAAAGACAATTTGGATGACACCACCGTTATATTAGACCCCGGTTGAGTTTCATGTAAAAACATTTCAATAAGAAACATGTGAAGATTGAAGCATTTCTACAAACAAACAAAAAAAAGAATATATTTAAGAGGAAATAAATCAACATGTGGAGAGAGCAATAAAACCAGAAACAGGAACCAACAGACAGATATCACAGAGATATTAAAAACAAACAAGTACAATATATAGATATGTGTGTGAGAGAGATGTGTACAAGCCGGGTGGGCTCCAAACCAACATCAACAGCTTCTTATATCCAACAGAAAGACATATCATGTGTGTGAAAGCATGCTGCTTTCAGGTGTGTCTCCTCTCTTTCGACTTGCTAAAAACATGAGAACAGGTGAACAAACACAAAACATTTTATTCTGATCGTTATTAACATTATTTTTTTTACATGGGCTGAATCTAAAGAACAGCCACAGTGCGAGTGAGAGAAGTGTAGGTACAAACACGGGAGGGAAAAAATGTTTGACATCGATATAGGAGACGATTTGAAACGGGATGTCAAACGTTGGAAAATAACAAACTCCCACCTGAAAGTTTTTCTAGGCCACCAGTTCAGACTCTTCAAAAGACGACAAAGAAACATATTTTAAAAGTTTTTTTTTTTAATATATATATATATATATAAGTTTAATCAGAGGGCTGTAGGCATGTGGTGAATCCACACAACATGTAGTTTGTTGGTCTGAATGTTGTTGTTGGTGGCTCCCTCAAGAGGTGAATATGGTCATTGGTCAGAGTTTTTTCAAAGTAAAGGTATAACAGAGTTTTAAAGGGCCGGTGTGCAGGATTTAGTGGCATCCAACAGTGTAGCTGCTGATTGCAACACCCTCACCTCACCTTCAACTTCCCAGGTGTAAAAGCACAGGCTGCAAAACAGACTTTTAGATATAAAAGGCTCTTCTAAGGTAACAAAAACTTAAACCTTCTCATTTTCTAGTGATTATGCACTAATGAAAACATAGTTATGAATCTTATTTTCAGTTTTTGTTATACTCTGTAAGAAAAGTCCCCTAAATCGGACCTTTAAAAACTGTTTATTACACTCAAAGCTCAAGAATCAGGGGCAGTAGCAGTCTCTAAATCAATAAGTGAAACAAGCTTTTATGTGGAATCATAATACAAGAGTAGAATACACAGTTTTGCAGTTTTGATATCGTAAAATTACCACTGCGTCCTCAGTTCCTCTTTATATATTTCATCGGGCTGCTGTCCTTCCAAAATCGAAATGTTTGCGTGGTTCCCTTTCTTCTTCTTTTTTTCCCCCCAAACAAACTCTTTCTGTGACAACATCAGCGTCAAAGTCAGAGAATCATTTCTTGGAAATACAGAGGGCTGGAATGAGGCGGGAGGCGCGAGGAATGGATTCTCAACGCTGCTGCCTAGCAAACCCACTGCCTTCTCCTCAGGCTTTTGAGTTGGAACACACACACACACACACACGCACACACACACACACACACTCTATCATGGATTAAACTGAAATAGTTTTTGAGCTGCATCAAGTCATATTCCCTGTTTGTAATTTCTGAAACATGTTACAGGTTACATTACTCAACACCTCATCATTAATAATTATTATTTATAATAATAATAATATTGTTTCCAGTAAGCCTCTGATCATTGAACAGGATCCATCATACAAACAGCATCAGGAGTGTGATGCTGAGCGCTCACCTGTAATAATCAGAGCAGCTCTGAGGCCCCATGTTGCGTATGATTGGTCAGCTCCTAAAACTGATGAGCAGTTGGTAGCCAATGGCGTCAGTGTGTGAACGTGTGTGAATGAGATCTGTAGTGTAAAAGCACTTTGAGTGGTCAGAAGACTGGAAAGGAGATACAAGTACAGTCCAGTCACCATTCAGATGTTACTGTATTCATATTGTATGTCTGAGTACAATGAAGGTGAGTCACTCAGCAGGAACTCACTAACCCTGACAAACTGTTCATATTCATTCACAGTAAGAAAATCCATTTAGATCAGCGGTGTCCGAACTTCTTTTAAAGAGGGCAGATCTGACAGTGTGAAGATGCCCGGGTGCCAATGCTAACATTTAAAAATAAAAGATACATACAAATGTTCTAACAATTTTGTTTTTCATTGTCACCGTTATCATTTATTTTAAAATGACAATGTAAACAAATGTAAACCAATCAGACGTGAACAAATCTAACAGCAGTTCTTGTTTCTGTCCCATCTGGAGTCAGATCACAGAATAAACTGCATGGACACGTTAAACTGAATGAAGCTGATACAAACCTGAACCTCAGGTTCATTATGAGTGAACATTTCAGTTCAACACGTGTCACTCTGCTCTGTAACAAACATCTACAGATATGTCATAACATATACATACATGTGTGTATCTATATGTTATACAGATATATAACAGCAGCAGTTATGATGCTTCATCGTGTCAACAATAAAACACAAACAGTCAGATAGTATCTGACGATCCAGCAGGCCATAAATAATATATTCTAAACATGAAGCTGAGGGCCGCATGACAGCTGACCGCGGGCTGTGATTGGCCCCCGGGCCAGACTTTGGACAACCCTGATTTAGAATATATAAATAGCCTATCTGACATAAATAAATTAATTATTATTGCTTGGTAACAGACTATATGATTACAACTAAAATGGTCTGGGTGTGTTGGTATTGAGACACACACACCTGACCTCTGTGTGACCTTTGTTTACCATATATGGTCTGTGCTGTTTAACTGTCACTGTTTCGAGGTTCCCCCTGACCCTTCAAAGAGCAGCAGGTGTGTGTACCTGCGGGAACCTGGCCACCTGTGGTGGAACACAGACTGTTTCAAGCCTCCCCTGAACTCTGTCACCACTGTCCATACAAAATACACACAGACATAGAACACACAGTTTGACAGTTTCGAGGTTCCCCTTCATTTGACCCACACTGGTGGCTGAAACAGGAAACAGACTCACCTGCAGACGTTGAACACACTCCTCGTCTTCAGGTGGGTTTTCCTCCGCCGCTGCGTTCACTTGTCACGTTAAAGTCTTTGTTGTCCAAGTCGGTCCTATGTTTTCCCGGTCAAGATGTTTCAGGTTTTTATGAAGTGAACCTGCATCAGAATTCATTTTTACAGGCTGAATAACTGCGTCACTGTCAGCTCAGCAGACCATAATACACTGTCAGGTGATGAACATGATGGACAGGTGTTTGAGTCACCTGTGTGCGGCGCCGTCGACCTGATGAAAAGAAGCTGCTTTTCTGTCCGGGGTCGGAGGTCACGCCGTCTCCTCAGCCCACCTCACAGGTCACCACCATGATGGGAGCCCGGCTCGCCTTCAGGTGGATCTCACACACACACACACACACACACACACACATACTAACACGCTGAAGCTCCACCTCATCATTGCCACAGAGCATGGAAGATGAAAAACCCATGAGTGTACGCATTTTGATTCTTAAATCAACAGTGTTTTGATTTTGGTTTTGCTACAGCAGAGCGTGAAGCAGCTTATTATCTGCTTCATTACTGGCAGAGGAGGACAGGGACGTGTGTGTGTGTGTGTGTGTGTGTGTGTGTGTGTGTTTTCCTATCTAGATATGTGTGAGCCATAAAGTTAACCAAGTCCATCCTACTGTCTCATGAGAAACTCGTACATTTTCCTATTCTGCAGAGGTGAGTGTGGAAACATTTTTTATCAGGTAAAGTGAAAATCATTCAGACGCTCTGTACGCCTGTGTGTGTGTGTGTGTGTGCTGTGTACCTTTTGTGCACTGTGTTCGATCACCCGCGAGAAGTACGCAACGCTTTACGGCACTAAGTCCCCCACCACCAACTATTTCACAGATTCTGGTGAAACTGGATCATATTTTATGGAGAAAATGTTTTCTGGTTTTCTCTCTGATGTCCTCCGGCTGCTCCGCCTCAACTCTCACAGAGAGTTACAGAGTTACAGAGTTTCCTGATGGACAGTGAAGTAAACTGCTGCCAACTACAGCTGCTGTTAGCTCATGTTAGCTCTGTTTGTTAGCTGAGCTGCCCAGACTGTGAGCTTAGATTAGCGTTTGTACCACAGGGAAGAGTAGGTGTTAAGGCCCGGTGTGTGGGGGAATGCTGATGGGGAGTGGAGCCGGTGTTGTGCCAGAACCGGAGCTAGGCATGCGGGCAGTGTAAACGGTGTCAACAGCCTCTATGGACATAAAATAAAGATAGCAAAAATACCAGTTTCTACATCATGTTGCTTTAAGGAAAGCTACCCCTGCACATTCATGAGAACAATTAATTTACCAGTGTATATAGATTTAATGGGGATGTTTTTCGACAACAGAAATCTGCTAAAAATATTCCTCTTCTTCCTCTTTTGACTCACAGAAAACAAAAATGTCCTCCACAGCCAACATCTGGTGACACACAGCTGGTTACTGTGCTGAATCTCAGCTGGTTAAAGCTCCAGTCTGTCGAGTCTGTCTAATCACCTCCACTGTTCTCAGCGCAGCAAAACTCACGTTTCTTTAGATTGCAACCAACCATTGCAAAACAGTCAGCTCCGCGGAGACGTCAAAAATCAAATCACCTTTTTCACAATCGCAGCATCGTCTCCCCCCCCGAAATAAAAGATACGTTAGAGACAACAGCTGTGCCTCGTGATTGGCTGAATCACAGAGAGCGTTAGAGAAGACAGAAAGCTGTCTTCCTAACTTTACTGTTGCTCGCCCACTCCTAAATGCGAGGCCAAGCAGATTTATTCACCCTCGAGAGCGTTTTCCTGCGGCTTTCTCGGGTGAGGTGAATACTGGCTTAATGTGGACAAAAGGCCAAAACAGAGAGAAGAAGATCGATTTTTTAAAATTCGGCCAGTTTTTGTGGACACATACTGACCATCAGTTGGGCCTGTAACGAGTATTTAGGCGTGACGTCAATTTCTCCTTCTGTTGTCCTGTTGACTGTGCATGATTGTGTGTTTAATTTGTACTTGTGTACTTGTGTACGTGTGTGTGTGTGTGTGTGTGTGTGTGTGTGTGTGAGTGAGAGACAAACGAAGGACCCCACATGACTTCACTAAGAGGTTTCCTGTCTGAACTTGAGTGCTCAGAGGTCTGCTGTGGTAGATAGGACTGCTGCCTTTGTTCACATTACAACCCTAATTAGGCAGAGCATTGTGTGTGAGAAACACGAGAGCACTTCTCAGTGTGTGCGCAAATGACTGAGTGTGTGTTGTTTGTCTGTGCGTGTGTGTGTGTGTGTGTGTGTGTGAGACTGGGATATTGAGAGTGACAGCTGAATGTTGCCACCAGCACGCTCCGCTTGTCTCCTTGTTTCACTTCAGACCAGCCGAGTGAACTGCTGGCTGCAGGCCAAATGGAAAACACACGCACACACACACACACACACACACACACACACACACACACACAGAGGTTGTACTTCCATACTTTTGAAGACTTTCTCTGTTTTTGTGTGTGTGGGCTTCAACTCTTAACCTTGAAATTAAACCTACAGCATATGTTCACCACACATACGATGCCATACCTACAATACAACACAGTCATATATCATAATAAAGCGGCAACCTCCGTGGCTGTGAAGTGAAGCCAACGCTGAAGTGCCACAAACTGCAGTTCCTCAAACGTCCACTTAAGGCTGGCTCCAGAAGTGAGTCAGTCTCCATAAGTCCCCATGTTGAAAACTTCACAGCAGAAATAAACATGTTTACAGCCTGGTACAAAAAACAGTTTTGGTCTCTGTAGCTAATTTCCCCGTTCATGACAACTGTACTGAGGGTGAATTTATATACAACTCACCAGGGTTTAAGTTGTGCATAATATACAGCATGGCAGCTTTGACTGACAGGTGGGTGCCAATACAGGTGGCTTATTTGAGCAAACAGGCTTCATTCAGCTCCATCTGTGATCCACGTCTTTGCCTATTATTAGATTAGGAGCCAGCGGAGACAGGACTGCCATGATGGCGACCACAAGAGCCACCACACTGAGCTTTACAACGGCTCTTCAGAAACCTTCAGTCTGATCGGCGTCTGATTTAATAGTAGTCTGGTCAAATTTGCTGCATTTAGCAGCAGAGCCGAGAACCTTGGATGATTCCGACTGATGATTTGACTCATCCATGTTTGAGGCAGCCCTAGTTCTCTTTTTTTTCAAAATTGTCCTCTCATGATATAAACCAACAATTAGTCCTCACAACGATAGAAAACAAGACCACACATGCACACACCGAAAGTGTAAATACAAATACACTAAACACACAAACACAAACAAACCCTGTTGGCCTACATAATTCCTGTGTATACATACAAAGAGAAATATTTAAAATCCACACGCATACAGCAAAATGAATATACATTACAAGATAAAATAAATACATGAATACACGCGTTCACAAACACACAAATCTGTTTGCACATATGCGTATAGTACCCAGGCTGATACATGTGTACTATGCAACATATTCTACATATGAAAGCACATGACACAAGAGCTTCATGTAATTCCTAAGCTGAGAATAAAAACGTAGTGACAGATGCAGACTCAGACGTTGACTCAAGACCCTTGACTATCTTGTCAGCCCAGTTGGCAAAGAACAGGAATCATTTTCCTTTAACAGCGAATATTTTAATAAGCACACAAAGCCAAACAAATATGGATGTAAAAAGAGAAAAGATATGAAGATATGTTAATACTTTAAAATAAATAAAGAGCTCTGACATTACTGGAGATCCTCAGAAGTTCAGGCAGCTTTAACAGCTGATTATGAGTTGTTGTTGGCATTGCCTCGAATACAGATACAGCCTCCGAGTGTGTGTGTGTGTGTGTACTTTATGTGATGATGTGTCCTGCAGCGTGGTTGTACGTATGTTTGATGAAGCCCAATCAATCTTGACTTCTCGTGCAGATAATTGTCTTTGCTTGCTGGTAGATGGTACCGTTTGGAGATCAGGTGGTTGTTACGGACGATCAATCAAATATTTTCTGATCTAACTGTCTTTGCAGTTTTCGGTTCTGTATATGCCGTCTACATTATTGTTTCAGGTACCCCTCTGGGATTCTTCTGGATTTGAAGCACTGATTTAGAACACACAGTAAAGGTCGTGGTCGAAGCAAACAAAAGATTTAAAGGACCAGTGTGCAGTGAATAAGTGGCATCTCGTGGTGTAGTGGTTTCTGATTTCAACTCCCTCGTTTAACCATCTTCTTGAAGGAGAAACTGCCACTGGTGGTACTTGACCTCTCTCTAGTGGAACGTGGAGGAATCTCAGAGATATGTAAAAAAAATAATTAAACAGATTCATTTAAAAACATTATACATTCAAAACATTACACATTTTCAAATGAAACTAAACCATGAGGTGACCTAAAATGTGACAGCGAGATAGTAAAATGATGTAAAACGAGCGGTTCAAGAACTCGTGGCTCCAAACGGCGAATCAAGAGTACCACTTTTCAACCTGAAATTTTATAGGTTCCAGTAGCTCAGTCCATTGGGACTTGGCTTGGTGGCCGGGTCAAGTCCCGCATGGACCAAATATGGAAGGTGGACTGGTAGCTGGAGAGGTGCCAGTTCACCTCCTCGTCGGAGAGTAGAGTGTAAAAAGAATTTCCCCGTTCGTGGGATTAATAAAGTATATCTTCTTCTTCTTCAATAAATAATTAACTTGTTTGGAAGAACCTATGCGAAATGATCATAGCTGAATAAAGTTGTATTTTTGATGATGGTACAGAAACATAGCTGACTCCGTGGAAGAGGACCCGCTGCGTCTGTTGACGTAGTTATGCATAATACATATTATATATTCCATTATACTTAACTTCTTAACTTTCTTTATTAGTATTAACAATTCCCCTGAAAAGGGTGAGAGCAGCCATGCATTTCTCCGACTAACAAATACCGCCTTTATATCCACATTCTGTTATCTACCTTTGGGCTCTCAAGCTCCAAGTTTGGTCCAAAGAAAACTGACTTTTTACAAACACCTCAGTGGAACTGACAGTGAACGTGAAGTCAGGGTAACAACAAGTATTTTAATGTCACATGATTCCTTTAAGAAATCCAAACAGCGTGTTCTAGTTGCGCTCAACGTTTTAAGCACAAAAATCTGTGACCTGCTCATGAATTTGATGCTGAGGCGCTGGTTTGTGTTTGCCGGTGTGTTTCCTGGAGAATGTGATTCTCTCTCTGTCTGGCCCTGTGGGACGCCGTCACTGCTGAAGCTTGAGGCAGCATATGAACAGGCCACCCACCACCGACTGCCCGTGTACGTGATCATGTGTGTTTCTAAAGGTGTGTGTGTGTGTCGCTGCTACTGTTGGAATATTAAAGTTCTTCCCTGGTGAACGGCAGAGTCTGCCAACAAAGGATGCGGCACATACACACTGACAAATATTTATACGTAACTAAAAAGCTATAAGAGTGCTTATAGCATTATACTGCCCAGGGCAGGTCGATGTTATTTTTATGTTTTACTCAACGCTGTCCTTAAATACTTTATCAGGCAGACAGCTTGGCTAGTGGTTCGTGCTGCTGTTAGCCTGAAGCTGAACACACAGCTAAGCCACCTGGCTGTTTAGTGGATGCAACAGACCTCTGGGTGCAGCTACTTCCATCTTAAATTTACTGACTTTCAGCGACTAAATTACACGTTTCTTAGAAGTTCAGTTTTTGCCAAATCCCTGCCTGACCACTGTGGAAAAGGGTACTGAGAGTCTGTGCTCGAGTAAAACGCTGTTACATAAGTGAAATATTATATTATATATACTCAATTACAAGTAAATACCATTAGTAGAAGTACAAAGTGTTCTTTCCAGCAACTACTAACACACGTAATCAATCACAGTCAAAGCGCATTTCTTTGATAAACGATGAAAGGTATGTATGGATGAATGATTTTATTTGTTGAACGCAGCTAAAAAATGTTGTTGAACCTGCGTATGCAACACGTGTACTTTATATACATTTCTCCCAGTGCACTGCAAACTAAATCACTCCCAACATGTTGAAGAGAAGCCACCTGAGAGGTGATGTGAAGATCAATAAAATGATCTGTTTTAACTTGAGGTTCAGAATTAACAGTAGCTGGCGTTTGTCAGATTTAGTCACAGCAACACAACAGTGCGCTTTCAAATCAGAACTCTTCATATCAGATTTGGAAACACTGTCGATCTAATCTGTCTGTCGGGATGATAGTGTTGGTGTTAGTGACAGTGTGATGATGATCGTGTCTCTGGCAACAAATTTCAGCACAGTCACTCAAAAAATGTAAACTTAAATTCAGCCTGAATTTATCACGACAAAGAGCTTGAAAAGCACAACGTCCACTAAGATTCGGCTATCAACATTTCATTGAGACAATGTGCAAAGCAGCAACCATCATTCCTAGTTGCAGCTCAAACATCTCTGCAGTGCAAACTGAAGATGGCCAGGTCATGATCGGGCTGTATGTCTCTGGAAAAGGCACTTACCACTCAGTGTGGTCCAAGATTAGTTTGTGTTTGAATACATTTAAACTCCTGACAGTCCTGCTGCTGAGAGGAGAATCAAGAATTTACAAAACACATCATATTCTCGTCTGGATGGTTGAAATCTCTTTTTCTTTTCTTTTTTGTGCCTCGATGGCTTACAATATTTATTTTCTGGCTCTGCGCGCTTCTCAGATTGTTTTCTTTTTTACTTTGTTTTCCATCACAAGGCGCTGGAAATGTATCTTTTGACAGAGCTCATGAATAAATAAAACACACATCCAAGGAAAGGCCCGCCTGAGCTGATGTCCGTGCATCAAATACTTTTCATACAAATAAAGAGTCGAGACAGTTTTTCTTGCTGCGGTTTGTTAAAATCATCGCCGGGCAGATTCTTGAATTCCAGGAAAGAGTGCAACGCTCTCTGCTCACTGTTAAAACCTGTTTTGTGCAGCGGCAGGTTTCTCCCTTAGGTAACCGTCTGTTGCCCTAACACAGCGTATGTCACAGAACTAAATGTGTGTCGCTACGGCTCAGTGGAAGTGTGACTAATGTGCTGTACGTGACCACTCAGCCCACCCTTGCCTCCACGTGCCTTCCCTTCTTGGTCATCCACCCTCTGGTCTAAACTCTAACACTCCTCCCTTGGAAGTCTCTACAAGGCGCTTCCCTTCATCGTGATATTTACCCTGTGATTGATGCATTTTTCACTGTAAGCTCGTCTCCATCTGGTGTTAAAATGTGTTTCATATCCTCATTATATCCTGACTTTATTTGTCTTGATTACGCTCACACCTGTTGTTCAGCTACGTCTCAGGTTTCTCCAGCGCTCACAAAAACACAGCTTGCTGCTTCACTTGTTGTTTTGTTGTGTGTCATTTGAAGTAGTTAAATCGCTTTCTTTATTCCCCGTCTGCTGGTTTACCAGCAATCTACATCAGTTTTACAATCTGACCTGGTGGGTGGTGTTTTTGTCTTCCAATAAATTTCATTTATGTCTTCTAATGTGAATAGGAAGTGCACCGCAACATGCTTTGTTGTTCCTTTGTAGACGTGTTGCCTCAGAGGTTCTTGGTGAGATCTTAGCTGAATTTGCACCCGTATTTGATGTATTATTGAGTTTAATGCAATATAAATGAAAGAATAGCTTTTCAAATCGGTCTCCCTTTCTTGTGAACAAGACAAGGCAACGACAGTCCTGTTTGTTAATATCAGAGAGAATGGTAAAACCAGTTTTGTGGTTGCGTCAGGAAAGTGATGTAAGAGCTCGTGTAGACAGATCACCGGCTCAGTCTGTTGAGAATCGTTTGATCTGAAATGTGTCAGGCCAATCAAAAAGCCGCCATTGGAGATCTCAGTGGTAGCAAACATTAAAAAAAAGAAAAAAAAGATTTGAAACCTGAAGAAGTTTAGGTAGTAGACTGATCTCCAAATGGCTTCATATCCCACCGGACAAATTTGGTAATTCTTTCTTGGTTTATGTGCTTCCACCATGAGAATTTAGGTTACTTAGCGCCACCTTTATCAGATTATGCAACATCAGTAATTTCAGTGATAGTGGTGCACCAATAGTCATTTTATTTCTATCTGGTAAGCTTCTTGTTTCACCCAACAAAGCTGTATCATGCCAAGGCGTGTCACGTTTTCTAGTTCAAGTTAGCAGTAATAAATGCAACATCTGGTAACACTTTCAAAATAAAAGCCTTACACAGTAAGGTTTAGGAAAACATTGTAACAACCATTTCCTGCATGAATGTCCTGTGTTTGTTTGACTGTTCTATTCACCTGAACCTCCTCCATAAGCACACGTTGACAGTGTTTCTACGCTGTGGATTCCTACATTTAAGTAAAAGATGACCACATCTCATGATTTACCCATGGTGAGCGCAAGTGCAGAAAGTAATGTCACTCTATGTTGGAGGTGGAAAGTTTGAGTAGAGTATGGGCGGAGGTTGGGTGGTAGATGGGCTTAGTTTGTTTGACTTTCATTCTCAGAACTTGCATCGAGTGATGAACTTGTAATTAAAGTTTTATCAACAATAACTAGGAGTTAGTAAGTAGCATAACTCTAACCCTAACCCTGGGAGAAGTGAGCTGTGCAGCCCTTAAAAGTACAGTAAAAACTAAGACACTGTTGACTGACATTATCTGTCAGAGCGCCGCATGTTGCAGAACTAGTCAGACATTTTTCAGTGTCAGTCTCTCCATCGCGGACTGCTTCATTAATCACGCTGCTGCTGAGCTGTCTGAGGGTTCGCTGAAATGTTCGGGATCCTCGATGTGGTCGAGCCTCCGAAGCTAACTGTCATGGACTGACTCTAGGTGCTGTCTTCACTGTCTGCTTTAATCTTTCTCTGCCGTTATATGTCTTGATTTAGGTCCTCGGTTTACTTTTTTGTCCCATAAAACTATTATACACTCTTTTGAAACCAAACCACATGCTTCCTATTGTAATTTCAGGACTGTCACAGTCCCCTGGGCAGCAGCAGCGAATGATTTATAATTGAAAACAACGGCAGTGTAGGACTTCCAGGAGGACAAATCAGTAACTCCAGACTCTGGCAAGTACATTGGTGTGTTTGTCATCAGCGCGACTAATAACCCGGGAGGAAAAAATGACACTGCAGAAATGAGGACATTTTGATCATGTACAGACTATTTTAAACCACTAATAAGACCATATTCACACAAAATGCACAGTTACAGTTATTTCATTAAAGTAGGGAAGCGGATGTTTTCAAAAAGTTGCATTTTAAGCCTTTAATTGTGGCTTCTCAGTCTAGTTTGGTGATTTTATATCACATATATATATATATATAGTTTCAAACAAACAGCAAACAAGAACCTATGCCATCGTAATAATGAAAAAGTTTGTGACTATATATGTGCTTGACTTTCATCTCGGCACACAGACCTGAACATAACATACTTGAAACATAATGAAATATAATAACGCATCTTCAAACAAAACTGTACATTAATAAAACATAGAAAACATGAAGGCCTGATCACAATAGCTCCCTGTTCATTTATGTATGTATGTACGCATGTATAAACCTTTATCCAAAGCATTTTACAATTAAATTCACCTTCAGTGTCACGCAAGGAGCTGGCCCACTGAAGGACACTTCAAACTATCAACTCCACCTCTAACCCGTCTTGTAAAAAATCTATGAAACGTCTTCAGCTCACAAAAATTTCGGCCTTGAGAAACATCTTCTGTAGATATAAACAAAAAGAAAACAACAGCGAATTAATGTGCCTTTGATAATTACATCAAGGCATCGCCCTGCAGCTAGAAGAGATCAATTATGCCTGCATGATTGAATGAGAAATCTTCCCTGTTTTTTACTTTTTGAGTGTTCTAGATTAATTGCTCCGAGTGTTAATTTGCCGCCTGCCCCCTGAATGCCTCATGTGTTCATTGATTAAGATTAGCCTGTGTTCTGTTGCTGCTCTTTGTTCATTTAACGTGGTAACCGATGGAGCCGCTTGTCTTGTCTTCTGTCCTCTACTCCCTCTCATCCTTCCTTTCTGTTTTTTTCCTCTTCCCTTCTCTCCTAAACACTCCTGTTTGCCAGTGGCCTACCTCCTAAATCATGCTGTTTGCAAGCTGTCTCCTCAGGCAAGAGTGTGTGTGTGTGTGTGTGTGCTCGTGTTTGTGTGTATGGCCTCTGCACACACGGCTCTGAGTACCCATTTCACACGCTAACATTACTGCCTGCCAGTATTTGGCTTGGTTTATTAATCCTGACTGTTCTGTAGGCCAATATAACATGTTACAAATAGGAAAATAATAAGGTGCTGGTGTTCCCGGGCAGAGCTCCAGCAGCCTTACACTGTTTTTGATTTGTGTAGATGTGTCTTATGATTTCATGTAGAATGAGGCGCCCTCAGATGGGTTTCAGCTTCTGCCATCTTTGTCACATGTGGCCTTTTCAAATGTAAATCAGTACAGCAGCATCGCCATCACTGATCATTTAAAGAGGAGCTGCAGGTTTACGCCAGTCTGACGGGAGTTTTATCTACATTTCGTCATAAGTTGGGCTGCAGCTAACATTTATCGCTATGAGATCATTTATAGATTATTTTTCAGTTACGTGATGAATAAATATCAGAAAACAGTCCTGTGAAATCTAATTCATTTAGTTAAATCAACTCATCTTCTATCATTGGCTCAATGTGCATTTTTGGGTTCAGTATAGTAACTTCAAATTGTACGTTTTTTGACCTACCTTGTTAAATAAAAAGTTGTCTGGAAACATTGTTATCTCATTAGCGAAGTTCTCAGCGAGACTTGTTATGTTTTGTGGAGCTGAGGTGGGCTGAATGAAGATGTAACAGCACCTACCTGCTAATCAAAGCGTCCACGCTCTTAATCCTGCATAACTTTAAGCCTTAATATAATGTGAACAGGTGAGTTGTATATAAATTCACCCTCAGTACAGTTGTCATGAACGGGGAAATTAGCTACAGAGACCAAAACTGTTTTTTGTACCAGGCTGTAAACATGTTTATTTCTGCTGTGAAGTTGGACATTTGAACATGGGGACTTATGGAGACTGACTCACTTCTGGAGCCAGCCCCAAGTGGACGTTTGAGGAACTGCAGCTTTTGGCACATCCACTTTGGCTTCACAAATATTAGAGCAGGCTTAAAATAATGTTTTATGTTGCTTGTTTTATTCCAACGAAGAGTCCAAAACCTCATAATATTGAATTTACAATGATGAATGAATCAATGAATCCAAACCGCATATTCTTAAGTAGGTGAAACCAGTTTGGCATTTTTTGCTCAAGAAATTACGTAAAAGACGATGGCGAAAACTGTTGTTTAATTTTATATTAATATATTTGTCAGCACTTGTCAGGAGATGTATTAGTCATCCGTTCATGCCAGTTTTAAACGCCTAATTTAAATTTCAAAAATGAGCAAAGATATGAAGTCTTAAAAAATAATTTACAGACAGTTTTAATGTGGCTGTGGTCAGAGAGCAGCCTCTGTGACAAAAGTGTATGGCTGTTATGACTGTGGTCATGTTTGTTAGCAGTCTGTGTATGTTTTCTCTGTGTGCCCTATGCTTGTGTCTATTTTCATATGCAAATAGGATGTGCCATCCCCAGGAGGCGATTGGTGCAGTAATTTCCCGGTCCTGGCTTGTGATTGGCTGGGCCTGAAAGCCCCAAATATAAAAGGAGCCAAGATGGCGGCTGCCGGGTGGACACCATTTTCCTCATCCTCCTCCTCTCCCAACTTTTGCCACATGTCCTTTTGCAGAACTGTGTGCATGACCTTAGAAGTAGCTTTTTGTTTGAAGAGTAGGGGTGGACTGCCATTTTGTTTTGATCATGTTTTCTCCTGTTTTGTTAGTTTAGGGAGGTAAGTTTATTGTGATTTTGATTTTCTGAGCGAAGTGATTTATTTTCAAGATAGCTTGTTTTGGTTGTTGTTTTGGCCTGGGTCCACCCTGAAGTTGATACCTTAGTTATAGTTTTTTGAGAAGTTGACCTTTGTAAATAAACCTTTTTCGTTTGTGCATAAAACTCTGTGTAGTGGCTACTTGGGACTCGGGGAAGATTGAGGCGCCTATTTCGTGTTATGCTCTAGACCCCTAGACTGGGGCATAACAATGGCTAATATCCAACAATCAATTAAAAAAAAGCAAATATGTCTGCTGGTTTGATGCTGCTTTTAGAGATGGGCTTGCAATAAAATGAAGAAAAATGAATGAAGCATCAGCGTGATCTCAGATGACTTTTTGGATCCTCATTTTTCACCATCTTTGTTAAGAAATGAATCAATGAGAACCATGGCAACAACAGCTATCCAGGCTCAGCGTTGTGGCAGTTTTTTTTTTTTTTTTTTTTTTACACTCGCTGTAATGAATTAGACCAGCAGGAGGTCAGAACCAAGAGAGAATGAAAATGATGTGCAGGTCTCATTTTTCCCGTTGGATTAATGGGAACAAAAGGGAGGTGTTCAAATATCAAGATAATAATAAATGTAGAAATATGGATGATGTTTTCTGTAGCAGAAAGAAAGGCATTGGTAGTCATGCACTTAAAAGGAGACAGGCCTGTGTTTGGGGAATAGCTCAACATTTTGGGAAATAAACATATTCACTTTCTTGCTGAGAATTAGATGAAAAGATCAATAACACACTCATGTCTGTTGGGTAAATATGAAGCTATAGCCAGCAGATGGTTAGCTCAAAAATGGCTAAATGAATTGGTTTGAATGAAATGAATGTGTTCAGTGGATCTTTGGCATCAATTCCAATTTTGGTGCCGTAAATGTTAACGTGTGCGTTTGTCCCGTTGACTAATAGCAAGCTGTCCAAAATGGAAGATGCAATCATGGGTCGTTAGCTGTTATCCAACATTCATTCTTAGTTAGTCTTCGCAGTCAGAGTGCAAACTGCATGAGACACGAGTCGTCCCTCGTTTATCGCGGGACCACTGCTTTATTTTTTACAATTACAATACGTGTTTTAAGGCCAGAAGACCCCTAACACACACTTTTATACACTTTTCTCAGACATGCATTAACATTTTCTCACATTTCTCTCTTATTTAAACATTCTCAAAGTTCAAACTTTGGCAGATTTAACAAAAATAAGTACAACACTGTATTAGTAAATGAAACTGTATTTCACACTTCCGCTGTAACGGCTTTTTCCTCTGAAGGCCTTAGTGCAGGTGCGTTATAGTGAGGGACAATTGTATCTCAAAAAAACTCGCTAAGTAGCTCAGAGAGTTTTTTTCCGCTCCTCAACTACTCTAAAAAAAAAAAATAAATAAAAAATGACATTGACAACTCTGAAAACAAGAAGTCAGGGAGCAGCGAACAGCACAGGACAAAAGAAATATAAAAATCCAGGAAAGGTATTGTTTGCCAACTACCCCTCGGGCTAGAAACGCCCCGTTTCACAATGATGGATAAACTTTGCTGTGTGACTTATTAAAGTGAATTAATCTTTGCACGACAAAGATATTTTTAATATATGGTCAGAGGACATTTTTACAGTTCTGGGCAAAGACAAAAAAAATATATATGAAAGGAAGAATCTTTTAAGCAAAAAAGCATTTAAAAGGAGAGAGGTACGTCAAAGGGGAAAGCAGATCTTTGGGAGAAGAACAAAGATCTTTGTGGAAGATGAGGAAGATATTTAAGGAAGAGGAGGAAGAATTCTTCACGGAGAGATGAGAAAACAGAGCAAAGTGGAACAGAAAGTCGATAATCTGCAAAGATGAGGATTATCTGAAAGAAAGAAGATCTGTCAAAGAGGGAAACAACTCCAACAGATAGAGAGAGAGAGAGAAAGAGAGGACAAATGATCCAACATGAGAGCAGCCTTTTCAGATAACTGATGATCTGTATTAAACAGCGCTTCTTCTGTTCTAATACATTTTGCAGTTTACTTTCATCCTGAGAGATTTATTTCTTGCTTTCTTCTGTTTAATTATACAAGTGACTCCTTATTTAATTATGTTGGCTTTTTTTCTTATCTGTGCAACCACTTGTGATTCTTTATGCACAATGAAATATTTAAATGCATCAATTTATTACCGGGCCGTAGTCTCTGACCAAGGTTGTGCTTAATGAGGTTTTTCTCATTAACAGAGTCTTGGACTGTGTTAACTACATTTATCGTTTTTATTGTTTTTTCATGATGCAGGCACGTGAAGCCGTTTGAGGCCAAAATAAAAGTGATCAAAGGCTGAAAGAGCACACTACTTTAACACTTAATAGTGATATTATTTGTGTATTATATTGTGTAGTTATTATTTTTATTGCTGCTGTGCAATAAAAATGTAATACAGTGGTCCTTCGTTTATCGCGGGGGATACGTTCTAAAAATAACCCGCAATAAACGAAATCCGCGAAGTAAGTTTTACAATTATTATACATGTTTTAAGGCCGTAAAACCCCTAACCACACACTTTTATACACCTTTTTACACGCATTTTGTACAGTACTCCCTTAGTCAATTTAGGACGCAGAACACAATGCACGTTCATACTGTAAAAAAAATAAAATGCATGCAAAATTACATTTAAAAAATCCGCGAAACAGCAAGTCCGCGAAAAGTGAACCGCGTCATAGCGAGGGACGACTGTATTGCTGTTCTTGCACTATGTAAGGAGGCGGCAGACACAGGACTGCGACTGAAGCCAACACTATGAGCTTCACAACGGCCCTTCAGAAACCTGTGGGTGACGTCATGGATACAACGTCCATGTTTCACACAGTCTATGTGAATAAAAAATAACCACAGAAAGAAAGAAAGACACAGTAACAGCTGCTAGCTTTCCGGGACCAGGTCACGTTAATCGCGGCGGTTTTCTATTGTTGTTTCACGAGAAAACTGCAACATGCAGATCGTGCACAGGAAGGACAATGTCAGACTGAAACAGGCGGCCAACGTCAGACTTATACCAGCCGCCAGACTAGCGTCTCTATTATCCAAAGTCGTTCACAAGCATTGCTGAAGTAGTTTCCATTGGTGCCCTTTCTTCCCTAGAGTCGTTCCACTGATATTATTTTGTGAAAGAAAGACGGATATGTCCAAACTACATCCTCAGAACTCTGAATTCATTGGCAGCAAGACAGTAAGAACGCCAATCACGATCTTGAAATCATGCATCATGACGACAACTACAAGAAAGATTTCTCCAACTAGGAGTTCAAGCTATATTTCTCAGAGCCAGTCGAAGCGAACCGACACATCCTCTGGGACCAGGTGGTGAACTTGGCATTCATTTTTAAGATGTATTTGTCCTGTAGATTCATGTTTAGTGAACTTCTCTCCCCTCCATCAGAAGTCAGCAATCACAATCAGAAACTGAAGCAGGTTTATTGCCAAGTAGGTTTTCACATACGAGGAATTTGCCTTAGTGCTTTACTACGAGGTAAAAATCAAGTGCTCAAAGATATAAATAAATATATATACAATATGTGTTTTATGTGCAGGAATGTATTCACCAGGTCGTGTGCAGAAGTTCACAGCATGCAGAATATTTAAAGACAGCTTGCTATTGGACAGTTGGGCAAATTAGCATTAGCAACGTGAAAGTTCATAAAATTTTCAACTCAACATGAAAAAAATTGATTGAAACGAATTGATTTTGCTGCCGGTGTTAAAAGCAAGCGTGTCGAAGCTCACCGGGATCAATCGGCTCCCAACTTCAGGATGACTCTTGGCTACACTTTGAATTAGCATTTCATTCAGTGAGTTCTCATTCAGAAACATCTATCATACTCTATTTTTTTATATGCATCATCACAGCTGTCAATACATCGTACAACAATGACAGTGCCAAACAACAATACTCCCATTTCCTCTATTCCCTCTTGATTCTTTTGCAATCGCATGATGATCATTACTCATTATCGACAGATTGGAAACACAGATGGTGAAGCCCAAGGTGCGAGATATCGAAGGGCAGTGCTCTTGTTGTGTCTAGTGATTCATACCCAGTCTGTATTTATACACCGTGTGTGTGTGTGTGTGTGTGTGTGTGTGTGTGTGTGTGAGCGAGTGTAAGTGTGCGTGTAGCCTCCAGACAGACCAGTTCCTCAGTGAGGAATGAAAGGCCCGAGACGTCATCAGTTCCCATATTGATTTTCCTGCTCAGATGCTTAATTGAAGTTGTTGGGGTATACATAATTGAAGTTAGTTCTCTCAATCACTCGCTCTGTTTCTCTCTCCCTCTCTCTCTCTCTCTCTCTCTCTTTCTTTTTCCTCAAACATTAAGGAGAAGAAAGGCCATACCTCTTCCTGCTCTCCACCCTTTTTCTCATTTCTTTTCAAGAGACAAGTGTTAATGGTGGAGCCTGTGGCTATGCTGTTTTGATGGAGTGGTGTGGTGTGTGTGTGTGTGTGTGTGTGTGTGTGTATAGTTTCTGAGTGAATGGTGAAAAGAAAAGCTGTAAGAGGAGGCGGTTATGACGAAGGACACGATGACAGATCCCCAAAATACACTTTCTAACACTGGAATACGTCCTGATTCCTGATTATTAGTACTTACAGTTAACGAACGTCTGCACTCAGCTTTTATAATATGCTGTCGCTGTACAGTGAAGCAGTCTTCCGTTAAATAAAAGGAACTTTCTACAGTAATCAAAACATATTTATTTATATATATTTTTCTCTTTGTTTAGGTCAGTCTTTTTACACCTCAGAAAATATCAAGTACTACCATTACGGCAGACGTTAAAATACAGCAGCGTAGGCCGACACCATTTGGCTTTGAACAGTTTATGCAGATTTATTAGATTATTAAGATTGTTAGATTGGCTTGTTCTGTAGCAGGTGACACGGTGGTGCAGTGGTTACCTCACAGTTACTCTAGTTACATTACTTGTGATCAAGAAGGTTCTTTGTTCGAAGCTCAGCTGGGGCCATTCTGTGTGCACGGTTCTCCAAAGACGTGCACTTAACAGTTTAATTGGCGACTCTAATTTGCCCGTCGGTGTCAATGCGAGTGTGAATGGTTGTTTGTCTCTTTGTGCCCTGTGATGGGCAGCTGGGATAGGCTCCGACCCCACCGCGACACTGACGAGGATAAGCGTTTACAGATAATGGATGGATGTGGTGTAGCCGGCCTCAAGTGGACGTTTTTGTTGGCTTCATTTCACAACCAGGGAAGTTACCGCTTGGTATTTAATCATTTCGATGCAAAGACTCACCTCCCTTTGTACACATGTTCAACCAAAACAAGTCCCCACCCAATAATATTTTACAAGGGCACCATTGGTACCAGTGCCAATGGTGCCAATGGTGAGCAGGTGCCCGCGGACCGGTGTCACCAAACAATATTTTTAATGATATTCGGATCACGGTCGGTCAGGTTGTTTGAGTAAAGTTTTGTAATTTATGTAGACAAAATTTTCTGTGAAATACACAGACTTTATTGGCTGAAGAAGAAACTGCATTTTAATAGGCTACTTTTAAATGAATATAATAACTCAGTAATGCCAGTTTTATGTAGCCCGATGGCGTTACGAAGTTAATCAAGAGTATAGACTACTTTTTAAAATGCGGGTCAGGAAGCGGGTTGGGTACAATATTTCACAATTATTTGCTGCGGTCCGAGTTCGGGCGGGTTAGTTTTAAAACGTCGGTCGGTGCAGGTCGATCAAACATGGACCCATGCATCACTGAGTGGCTTCATTTCACAACCAGGGAGGTTACCGCTTGGCATTTAATCATTTCGATGCAAAGACTCAACTCCCTTTGTACAAATATTCAACCAAAACAAGTCCCCACCCAATAATATTTTACAAGGGCACCATTGGTACATCCTGCCCAAGACAACTGTTATTGGTTTGCAAAGAAGCTAAGGTGTTTCTCCCCCTATATCTGAATGATAACAGGTTGAGCCCTCTGTGTAGATACAGGTCTGTGGCCCTGTGTTGCTGGTAAGTCTTTTTTTATTCCATTTTTCTAAAGCTTTGAACAACACAAACAAAACTCCAGTCAAATCTATTCTTCAGTGGCATACGTCTCTGAAAAGAGACCAAATCCTTGATGTGACGATAAATTGTTCATCATCTTAATTTCATGCCATTTGCTGAAGACTTAAAGTGTACCACTGAAATCACCACCAGAGCAGTTCTGCAATACTAAAGCTGAGACAGACACAGAGAGAGAGAGAGAGAGAGTTGATAAAAAAAAATAACTGCTGTCTGGGCCATCTCTTATCAAAGTCATCATCAGTATCCCTGCATGAAATCCCATATTAGTGTGTGTGTTTGTGCATGTAACTGTGTGTGCTCATGTTAGCTACCTTTTGTAGCGTTCAATAATTCAGCAGCAGAAGACGTAGTCACATCTCCGATTTCCTGGCCCGATGTTGTTCAATCTCCCTGTCGCTATCTCTGGAAACAGGGAGGACTTGGAAGTGTTCAGCATGGGCGGGGGTGACTTTGACTCGCCTTGTTCGTCTTCTCTCGCTTCTCCTCTTTTTTCTGGAAGGAGAGAGATATCGAGGAGAGCGAGTTAGAGGCAGAGCTGGGAGGACTTAAGTGGCGTGTATTCAGAATTATTGATTTCTGGATGCCTGCACTGAGGGTAACCTCACAAGTTTATTTTTCCATCATGTGTGAGTGTGAACGCTGTGCGCGGTCATCAGTGGATCTTTATGTATAGACCGGAGCCTGTCATGCTGAATAAAACTGAAGCTTTGTGGTTTAATCCGTGTGATACAGTTCCCGTGATGACTTTTAAGAAAGAAGTCGCTGGAGAAGGTGTTAGTGGCGCTTCGTCTCGTACAGTGCAACACTTTTATTCCGCCATGTTTACTGCTCAGATGCTCGCATTTGTTCGTCACAGTTACACACATATACTCTGTAGTTAAAAGTATGTGGATACCCTTGACCTCTGTGCATGTATATCTGGTCGGGTTTTTTACCTGGCATCATGTTAAAATTACTTAGAAATTGGTATTTTAAAAACTGTAATATCACTGTGGTGAACTGGAACAGCTGTACATGTGTTTTTCTTATGATCATATTACTTATGATCAAAGATTAATGAGCAAAAACACAAGACATAACAGCCAGCTAAAATAACTTAGTCCAACAGTAAGAAGCCCAGCTCTTTTATTTTACCAAGCTCTCACCAACGACCTCCTCCGTCAACATCCTCTTTGGTCTTTTTCGCCTCTCTCTGACTGCTGAGCGTGGCTTGTTACCCAGCTCCGGTTCTGGCATGACACTGGCTCCACTCCCTGTAAGCATTCCCTCGTACCCTGGGCCTGAAAACCTCCTCTCCTTCTTCTTCTTCTTCTTCTTCCCAGTGGTTTAAAACGCCTGTGGTACAAACTCTAACACTCCCTCGGTGCTCTGAGCTCACAGTCCAGACAGCCCGGCTAACAAACTGAGCTAACAGCAGCTACAGTTGAGGCAGAGCAGCTGGGGGACACACCAGCAGGGAAACAGCTTTTTGAATATAAAGATTTGCGGCTTTTCTGTCTCATACGGTATGTACAATATTAAATATTGAATGTAGTGTTGACTGATGAAGCAAGACATGACCGTCAACTCTTCAACTCTTCAACGCATTTCAGTGCACTCGAGAACGTCCATTGAAAAGAAAAGGCGAGTTCTGGTTTTCTATTGATGCGTTTTGCACAAAGAGTAGTCATGACATTGACATAACTCTGTATAGGTTCAACCGTAGGTTGTTTTGGGTTGTTTACGATTTCACTGATGATTAAAATGATTTCAGTCTATAGGTGGCTGCTCACCGTTGCCTATTCATAGAAACCACTCATCCGCCAAAGGTCACTTACATGGCATATATAAAAACACTGCACATACCGAAGCTTGCATTTTTATTATAATGTAACTTTTCAATGTGTATTTAAATAATTCATATCTTGGTAAATGTCACTCATATTTTTAGATTTTCGTTCCATATATTCGTACTTACTGTCTCAGAAAGCAGATGGGACAGAAAAGACAACAACAGAGAAGCAGGAGTGAAACTGATGTGTTAAGTGCTTTAACACACTTCCAGCTCCCCCCTTTTCACACACACACACACACACACACACACACACACACACACACACACACACACACTCATCATCCTCCATCTTGGCCCTCTGGAACCTGCAGGGGCACGGGGAGGGTGCTAATGGTGCCTTACAGCACACAAACACAAACACACACACACTCCTTCAGAGTGTCCGTGTACGTCTCAGAAAAGCATTACTCATCAGAAGCAACTGGCTTAACAGTGAGAGAGATGACGGACGGATGGATGATCGATAGACAAGCTCAAAACACGCTGGACTTAATATCTAGGAGAAAGAAATAACAAAGAAAACAGGGAGCCAAACAACATTAAAAAAATTGTTCTGTAACACAACTAGTGGTCAGAAACACCACAGAGTAGCTTTTAAAAGGTCCGGTGTGTAAGATTTATTTACAGAATGTGGCAGAAATTATATATATGAAACGCACAAATGTGTTTTTAATAGTGTAAAATCCCCTAAAAACCAGAATCCTGCTTATGTGTCTGTTACCTTAGAATGAGACTTTTATATCTGCAAGGGCTGCGGGTCCTCTCCTATGATGTCCGCCATGTTAAACCTTCATGTTTTTACAATAGTCCAGAACAGACAAACTAAACAGTGGCTCTTGAAAGCCAAGGGCCTCTTGCCTCTTTTGCGGTAGCGATCCAACACACTGCACATCGAGCTTTCAGTGGCAAATCATTTGTGCCTGATTTACAAATTGATAAAATGGATAGAATAGATAGAAAGGCGAGGTTTCCTTTCTTTGCAGACTGATAACTTAATGCTGTTAGAAACAAAGAACAAAGGTCCCGTCAAAGCCACAGAGGTTGCAGCTCAGAAAAAACTCCCAGTAAATACTAGGCAGGGAGAAAGCCTTCATTTTAACATATACGTTCTGCACGACTGCACTTTTGACTGTTAACAAAATTGCCATTAATTTTTACAGCATTTCTGATACCAACACACACAAAACACCGGCTGATAACACACAATAACAGCCTGTGATTTGAAAATGTTGACCCATCACCTGCTGATCTGCGTTTAGAAAAAAAAATAAAACATTTAAATAAAGATGCACTCTTTGCAGCTTTTTATTTCTCTGCTTTGAAAGGATTTTATTTTTATTTTTTTTTTGTCCCCGGTGCTGAGGGAGCAGGAAGATGTCAGCCATGAAAGGGCACAGTTGATTGGTTAACAGCAGAAAGCTTTTACCTGTTTTGTGCAAGAATGTCTACCCGGCGACAACATCTCCTGTTCATCCCATTTGAATGAGACCGGATCGCACTAAATTCTTTTTTTATATCTACCCAAGGTAACATGGTCTCTTGTTATTGTGACACACTATCTGCCACTCTGCTAAATTAAATAAAGAAATCAAACTGAAGTCACTGAAAATGGCAAAAAAAAAGAATAAAAAAGGAGTTTGCTCTGATGGAAACCACTTCATTAAACTTGAAAAATGGTAGATCGTCTGTTTTTTATGTCTTCGTTATAAAACAATACCTAATAGTGATCAGTAGAGTTTATTTGCGCTCTACTCTTCCAGACCTTGGTTTTATTAGATTAAATATCTGATCTGATTACATCATTAAAACCATTTTCATTGCAGGTCTTTATTATATTTTAATTCAGAGATAAGGATAAACTGAAAGCTTTAGAGATGCACTTGTTGGACCTTAAGCAGACATCAGCCTAAAACCTGCCGACATTAAAGACCAAATCTTGGGTTTGTTCTTTATTTTGAGTATTGTCAACAAATCCCTTGAAAAGACCCAAACCAGGGGCACCACTTCATGTTTCAGGAGTTAAGATGTCTAATATGAACTGCAATGTCTCTGTTTCGAATCGCAACCGGGGGCGTGTTGAGATGTTAAACCTAGATTTGCAGAACGTTTTGTTCCTGTACTGTGACAGGAGTTTTCTTTCAGGGCTTTCTGACACTTTTTATGCCCAATGTGGAACCAAAATTTAATATTTTAACTCCCTCATTATCTAATAAAGGCATAAAATGGACTAAAACCAGCAGTGCATCTCTTGAAAAATGGTTAGTAAAGCTACTTTTTCCTGAAAACACTAAATAATTGCTTTAAGTAGCTGAGTGCTGTAGTTTTTTTTTTTTTTTTTTTTTTTTTTTTACATATTGGGTGCAATACTGAGAATCAATACTTAGCTTGTGAAATAGACTCCAATAAACTACAGTGCCCAGTGTCATAGTAATGAAGGAACATGAACCCTGCGGACACTGGGAGAACATACCGGCTAGGCGACAATGTTAACCACTACACCACTGCGTCGCCTGGTTCAACACAAGAAACACATTTTCACTGATTACACACCATAAATCTGACAAACTGGACCCTTTAAAAAAGGAACTCTGCCTTGTTTTTGACCATCTGTTGTGTTCTGGACAACAGCTGTTTTGGGTTCATGTTTTACATGCAACTAATTTAGTTTTGTAGTGAGGCATAATGCTGCTATTCAATTTTATTTAAGGGGAAAAAAAAGTAAATGACATATCTAAATTAATCATAACTAAAACAACTGTTGAGAACTTCATGAACAAGCGACTGTGCATCTGTCTGCACATCCGAAGATGTTGTTGTACCTACCCAACTTTGTTTTTGAACATTTGTTTCCTTCCAACCATACAGATACCTTTTCGACATTCATGGTGTGTGTGTGTGTGTGTGTGTGTGTGTGTGGTAGTATGTATTAGTGAGCGTGCATTAATATTCTGAGCCAGACCAGTCTGCAACATTAAGCTTTAATACCAGCCCAGAGACCTGTGTTTCAACTCAGCCAGAGAAGGGAACAGTCTCAATTGTGATGTGTTTACCTACACACACACACACACACACACACACACACACACACACAGTGATAAATATGGAAATTTCTCTCTGTCTCAAAGACACACCGACGAATGAACATGCAAATGATTCTCCCTCATACACGCACACACACACACACATGCACAGACTTAAAGTTAAGGTGTTTCTATGAAGTTGTGCCATCTGTCTCGTGGTATTTTGATGAAACTTGATGGGAGCAGACCTCTATAATAACAGTATTTTTCCTTCATATTTGTTCTTGTGTAACATAAACTTTGAGGAACCTCCTCTGGGACTCCTCTGCTCCCCGACCTCTGCCTGGCTTGCCCTTTCCCAACCCCTCTGGAGCCGCTGTTGTTTGGATATGAAGGTTAAAAGAGATGCTACCGAAAGTCGCATACAAGTATTCCCGGTGTGCAGAGGCACACACAGAAGGTTTTCACGCTGGATTTGTTTGTTCGAGTCCAGAACTAAGTTCGATTTCTCCATCGCTCTGACCCCTCTGGTGTGTTCTCACAGTTGTGTCACAGGAAATGATGTTGGTGGACTTTTTGAGGAAGAAAAATGAGAAACTTTATGTGCTTTATTTATTTGCTGTTAGCAATATACAGTATATATGCCATGTTTCCTGTGTGGGAGAACTGTATGGGTTGTGAAAACTCTACTGCGGTTTGACGTCAACTGATCTCAGACCTTGTTTAGGTGGACGCTGCAACTTTATTTTATACTATACACCTATACTGTCATATTTACAAGAAGTGTTGAGAGAAGAACTTTCTGACCAATTGTTTCTGTTTAATGATCAATCAGTCAATCAATAAGAATTTATTGCACTTTATTACACATACAAAAGTGCTTCACACAATAAAACAACCCCCCACACACTCCTTTATAAACACAAATACACAACACAAACTGCTGATCGTCATGTTGCAGTGAGGAAACATTCAAAATAAGCCAACCACCCAAAGCACTTTCACACTGCAGATCTCATTCACACACATTTATACACTAATGGCATTGGCTGCCATGCAAGGTGCCAACTGCTCATCAGTTTTTAGGAGCTAACCATTCACAGGCATTCACACACCGATGGCGCAGCCTTCAGGAGCAATTTGGGGTTCAGTATCTTTCTTGCCCTTTGACGTGCAGACTGGAGGAGTCGGGGATTGAACCACCGATCCGACCGATCCGTTGAAGTGGACGACCTGCTCTGCCTCCTGAGAATAAAAAGAAAAACACAGATGAGAAAGTATGAATAGACAGACAAACTTATTTTCTTATTTCAGAGGAACAGTGGTAATAATGTAACAGATTAAAATGTAAAAATAGACAAATAAATAAATATAGTTCAATTAAAAGTCTAGACTAAAAACATATGTCTTTACTTTTAAAAACATGAACATCTGACCATGATCTGATCTGACAAGCAGTTCATTTGAAGCTCACTGAAGCCTTTAACCCTCTGCAGCACGTCCTGAACTCAAAATTAAATCTACTTTTCTTGATCAGTTTGAAGGATTTCGTTCTATCTTTCTATTCCGGCGGTGACATTTGGTCAATGCAAAAAGAAACACACACTCAAAATCACTAATGCGCTCTCCACTAAAACAGACCCTCCATTTCGTCCCATTGTTTGCAGCATGAACCATTAAAGCATTAAACATTTTCCATGTGGCCCCTGTATTATGTGATTTGTGGGCTACAGATTGGAGACAATGGCCTTGCTTTTAAATGCACGAACACGCCTCTGCACTAATGTGGGCAGACACATTTGCAAGACTTACCGTGCCAGAAAGCAGCAGCTCATTCCCACACACACACACATTCCCCACCACACTCTTTGATGGTGGACTAACTAGCTCGTTGATGCTTTGACGAGCTTTTAAACAGCTTCCAACGCACTCCAAAGAGCCAGGTGCTGATAGACTTGGCTGGGATGTTGTATGCGACTTACACAATTTTTCCCCTCAGTCAGATTTTAGCCTTGATCACAGGTCCTCTTCATGGATTTAACGCGATATATTCTCACCTGTGTGCATTGAATTTAGTTATTCAACGTGTGACACATGTCCCCTCGGAGTGCTGACTTATGACCACTTCTACCTTAAAGCCTCGCATAGGAACGGCTAATATATGAAGTATATCTTCACTGTACTGAGCCGTGGGACCATCTGTACTGTAATTACACATTTTAATTGACACTAACTTCTTCCCTCTCTTTTTTATGTAGGACACAAACTGATTAATGGATATAATTAGTGCACCAATGTCCATTGAATGTCATAGAAACGTGCATTTACCTTTACATTTTCCTGGGCTAAAATCTGATAACTGAATGTTGAATGTCCTTCCCCCAGCGGCCTCCTTTCTAAGTAGCATTTACTTTTGACTTGATTTCCTTCAGATATGGCTTAGCTTGACTGCGTTCATATTGGTGTGATACATTTTAATCTCAATCCCCAGTGACAGGTGCTTGACAGGAAAATAAACAGCTACCTAGGACACAGATTGTTCTTTTTAAAGATGTGACGGGTCAACTCACAAATGACTCACTGAAATTTTTTTGTTGCTCTGTGTTTCATAGATGTGAAAGTAGCATCAAAATATACTTAAATTACTAAAAGTAGAAGTTGTGACTGTACAGTATGGAACATTTTAAAATAATTTACTATATGTTATATTACTGTTTTATGATTACTGATGCATTCATGTACATCACTTTAATCAAGCAGCAGGTAAAGGTCTTAATAGGTAGGTTGTGAATTTCCCTCTAGGGTCAAAAATGAACCTATAATAATGGATCATAATTTATTTGTTGGTTACATCAGTGTAGTAGAGTAAAAAACAATATGATGAAGTAGAAATATAAAATATAAATACTCAAGTCAAATACAGTAAATGTACTGGCATGTTTTGGTGTTTTTCTGCCCCCTAGTGGACAAAAAAAATGAGCTGTATTCTAAAATAGTTACTATTTGTGTTACAAATTCTATCCTAATTAATTTATCACTTGACATCAGTAAAATTTTAAGTCATGAAAAAATATATCAGCTGTCATTATTTATTCCTTAACATCTTTTAAAAGAATCCATCTCTCTACTGAAATGTGTGTGTTTGTTACGTGAATACCAATGTGTCTATTTTAAACTGATATCAGTTTAGTTTCTATGAAAAAATCTGCTGTTAAATAACTCGTCAGAGCATTCGTACAATGCCAAATCAATATGGTCATTCATTCATTCATTCATTCATTCAATCATGTGCTTTCAAGGAGTTTTTATAATCACTGTGCCCTAAAGCAATGAAAAACATCAATGTTCATTTAAGCCCTTCTCACTCACATAAGTGCACTTACTTATATATAATAAATTGTCCTCTAGCAGACTCTTTACTCTCCAAAATGCTAATTTCTGTGATTAAAATGAACAATATTGACCCTACTCGTCACTAATGAGTTGCGTATAAAGTAACACGTTGCAGCCGTGCAAAAGTGAGAATCTACTGCAGCTCTCCCACATCAGCGTCGTACACACACACACACATACATGAACACACAGAGAAAAGCCCTCAGCTCCTGGCCTGACTCAACAAATCACAACTGCTTCACATCTTGTGCCGCCGAGGGTGTCTCTCCTTGTGAATCCCATTTTAAAACGCATTTATCAAACCACAGACTCTTCTTCTGCTTCTGTTTTCTACTCATGAGAGTGTGGCCTGGTGAAGAGGAATTTGGTGAGGGATTGAAGCAAAGAGACACAAATGAATTTATGTCCCTTATTCATCTGTACACAGTTAAGATTAAAGAGGAAATTCATTTTTACACTCTTTGCTCATAAAGTAAAAATGCCTTTAAGGAGTTGAGTCTATGTTGTGGCTCTTTGCCGTAATCGGACGACCTATGGACATTGAAGTTGATGTTAGAAGCAGGAAAAATGGGATTCGAGCGACTTTGATAACGGCAGAGTTGTGATGGCTAGACGACAAGTCAGAGCATCTTCCAAGCTGCAGCTCTTGTCGGGTGTTCCTGGTCTGCAGTGGTCAAACATGTGTCGCTTACCTGAGGAACACATGACACCAGGATGCACTATGGGAAGAAGGCAGTGTGATGCTTTAGGCAGTGTCCTGCTGGAAAAATTTGGTACCGGTTCCATTCGTGTAGACGTTACTTTGACACGTTCCAATCTACCTCAGCAGACCATGTATACCCTTTCATGGAAATGGTATTCCCTGATGGCTGTGGCCTTCTTTCAGCAGGATAATGTGCCCTGCCACAAAGCAAAGGTGGTTCAAGAATGGTTTGAGGAACACAACAACGAGTTCAAGGTGTTCAGATCTCAATCCATTCAAGCATCTGTGGGATGTGCTTGACAAACAAGTCCGATCCATGGAGGTCCAACCTTGGAACTTACAGAATTTAAGGGATTTGGTTGTTTGCCTGGAGCCAGATACCAGAGTACACCTTCAGAGGTCTAGTGGAGTCCATGCCTCAATGGGTCAGAGCTATTATGGCCGCAAAAGTGGGACTCACACACTATTAGGCAGGTGACTCTGCAAAAAGTGACAAATGCAAACGAATGGCATCGGCTTCTAATATGGCAGTGACTTGTAGATCAAAAGCTCGGGGATGTTTGGTTTTCCACCACTGAATGCCAATCAAGTCATTAACTGATTACCAGCCTTTGCTTGTAATTTTATTACAAATAAATTAATCATTCCATCCCCAGTGTGTTTTAAGTTTTTTGTTCTGCTGTTGGAATTTCAAAGGCCAGTTGGACCACCACTGTTTTTCTGTTTGTGGTGTGTGTAAAGACCTTGGTGCCTGATTGTCTGAGCAGATTGGCCGTTTCAAGAGATCATCTTCCACTCTTGGCTCAGTGTGAAGATACTATTTTCAAGCTCTTTGAACCACCTCTCCATTTTTTCCCATCTGTTCTAAGGAAAACATGTCAATGTAGGATTCAGGTTGTTCAGTTAATTCCCATTGTCTTATAAATTGCACAAGAGAGCAACATTTTTCGCCCCGTTTGCTCTTTTCTGAACAAAGGTTGTTTTTCTCTTCAAGGACATCCCAGTGTGTGTCTCTCTACTTCATAATTAATGGGTCCACACAATTACACCAACAGGGACTACTAGTCTGTGTGTAAGACAAAGCCTTCAGTTCCTTTTTTCGTTCGCCTGAATATGTGTGTGTGTGTGTGTGTGTGTGTGTGTGTGTGTGTGTGTGTGTGTGTGTTAGGTGCCTATTTGTAGTAATTACCGGTGATGCTATTTATATTTTACTTACTAACGTAGTATATTGCATTTATAATGATAAATGTTGGGAGCCAGGAATCCCCAGACTTCAGCAAAGTTAGATAAGTGTCCTGCTTACAGACTCGTAATAAGACTAAATTATTCTTTGAAATTGTCCTGCACCAGTACCAGTACAACACCTCTGTGCTGATACCTCAACAATTTTTCAACACCTTCTCCTTTGTGCAAAACCTTGAAACCATTATTAGAAAATCCATCAAACTCTCAGTGCTTCAGTGTTAAATATTGTCCGACCACTAAGAGCCAAAGAATATCTGTGCCTCTATACGTCACAGTCTATAATGTTTATGTCAGGAAAGTGAGTCTCAAAGAAACATTGCGAAGAAAATGGTATTTTTTTTTACAATTTAGGCTCCCCAGTTTCAGAGTGATTGATGTGATTGTATTACTTATGAACAAAAAATAGCAAGTCGACAACTTTGCTAACAGCAAAACATCAAACTAGTGCAAGAACACAAGACATAGCCGCCAGCTAATATTACTTCCTTGTCCAACAGCAAGAAACTCAGCCTTTTGTTTCATAAAGCTCTGGCCAACGACAAAAAGTCAGTCCTAGATTTTACCTGGCCTAAGAATGTTTGCTTAGTCACTCTTCTCCTTTTCTCTTCTTCCACTGTCAACATCACTTTTGGTGTTTCACCACCTGCTGAGCCTGGTTATATTGCCTGCTTGCCCAGCTCCTGTTCTGGCATAACACCGGCTCCTACTCCTTGTCAGCATTCGTAATTTATAATTTGTTATTTTTATTTGGTGTGGTTAATAAAAACTGAATGCTGTTTCTGTGATCACTTATCATCATCTGTAAGCTCTTGTACAAACCATGGATTTTTCATAAATAGGGAGTTTAGTTGGTTCAAAGTTTTGGGGAGATTTTGGCCTTTTTCAAACATAAAAATATAATTCTCTTTTCAGAGTCTTCTCTTAAAGGCCTCATATTGATCCGTCACTTCTGAAACTATTTATTGTCTTCTGCTGAGAGAACCCTTTTACTTTATAGTGAACAACACTATTTCTTTTGTTTTTCAGCTAAAACGTTCTGAGTGATTCTCTGTGGCACATATTGATTTTTAATTCCTTCTTACTGGGTATCATCCAACTCTGTCTTTCTCTTGTGTGTCTCTTGTTCATGTACAATATTTTTTTATAGATTGTCGCCAAATTAGTTTAAGCTTCGGCGTACCATGCATACAAAAGTTGTTGTTTTCTTGCTTGCATAGTCCAAGGTAATGAAGGTCCTTCTGCAATAAGCACAGCCCGGTTAATTGTAGGTGAAGAGAAAAGTGTAGGGATGAATGCAGATACGATGGACTAGAATCTATTCATTGAAGAAAATGGTGCAAAAACAAAGTAGACAAACAAGAGCATTCAGAGGTTAGTTTCAAGGGTTTAATAACAAGATGGGAATTTCTGGGCAAAACATGGCTTTGCACTAAATATGTGTAACAAATAATATAAACCCCAAAACAACTTGAGTATGGGCATCATATACTTCAGTCATGATTCCCTTATACACTTTAAAACTTCAGTATTTGAAGATATGATGTTTATTAACATTTATTATAAAAAAAAAAAATAGACATACATGGCATCTTAAATCAGTCGTCAAGTTCCCAGCGGTATATATACGGTTGATATGTTTTTTCTCCCTGAAGATCTCTTGACCCAGACATACTAAGACTCAAACGACATTGTCCATCATCAATATTAGCTAATTTTGTTGAGTTAATACATTTGAATGTGATTCGAAATCCTAAACCGTGATGCTAAAAGGAATCTATTACCAAACTTAGTTACTATAGCACAAACAGTTAGGAATGTTAAGCTGCTGTTATCTGGGTCAGGGTCAACACCCGATGCAGAACAGCCCATATGTCTTGTTTCTTCAGTAAGTTTCTCCAGCTACTCTTTGGATCTCCAGGGATTCTCTCTAAGACAAGCTTTGATGTCCCAGTTTCTCATGGGATCAGCTCCTCAGTATTTCAAGACCAGAACAGTGGTAAAAAAAAAAAAAAAACATGTTAAGAGGTGGTCCTCATATTCAACTAGCACTCGTTTCATGCAGTGACTAGTCCTTGTCCTTGATCACTGACCTTTTCAGTTCTTACCACAGAGTGAAAGAACAGCAAACAGCATATTTAAGGAGCATTTCATTCTGGTCTCAGATATTTCTGATCCTTCAAACAATGGCTGTTACTGGGAAAATGCTTTTTGGTCAAGTGGTTTTTAAGGACCAATTATAGGCGGACTAGTGTCACCTGATCATTCATCCTCCAAATTAACGAAGCTTAGAAGCAATACAGATGAAACCTTAAAATTAAAAGACATACCGCAGTGTTTGTTTCCAGTTTTTTAATCCCCGTGTTGCTTTTAATTGGACTGCTTGCTGTTTTTGAATTGATTATCTCAAAGTGTGCTGAGTTTAATGGATTCATATAGATGTTTTGTTGGTAAAATCATTAAAGAACACCAAACTACCCCAAAGCTGCTCCCTGCGCTGTAAGTAACGATGTGTAAAGCATTTGTTGCCATGTCACGTCTTTGCGAGAATCGTGAGGAAGGTAGGTTTTTCCTGGAGATGCAAGGCATGCACCACCTGACAGAATCTCTGAGCGGTAACACCTACACATGGAAAAGGCTCCACTGGGCCAGCATGCCAGGAAACACAGACATGAGGAGGCTGCTGTGACAGCTGAAGCGGCAGAATCAATCAATACACGAGACTTGGCAAAAATTTGTGGCAACCTGGGCTACAGAGTCTTGGAAGCTCAGCAGTTGGTTTATTTAAGAAGCAGCCAGTATCTGGTCTAGAGGATTTTTATCTTGAGCTTCTTATACACAATTTCTCACCCTTAAAAATAGGATATGATGTCTAGGGCAGCATCGCAGACCATATGGGCTGCCAGGCTTTTCTTTTTATTGGAATTACAGTCATCCTCGAACTTACCTGGCTCGTATCTGCTCTCCATGACTCAACTGGCCCATCTGGCTGATTTCATTCCACATTTGAAATGCTTGTAGGGGACCATTATGCTACTGATAATGATAATGATGCAAGTTACTGCAATAATCACTGCCTGGCCAGTGATAGCCAAGAGCCATATCTTAAATGTTTACGAGGGATCACTAAATTAAAATGGGTTGCAATACTACAGACTAGTTGTTAAATGGAGATTAGATGCTAACAGGCCTGAAAGCCATTTGTTCCTGCAGCAGGGACTCATGTCAAGCCTTCCCTTCACCTTTTTAAGAAACAATTTGAAAAATAAAGATAACCTTTATCCAAAAATGCTCAAATTTAGCTTATTATTAATATTTACTATACACTGTATCGCATCAGCAGCGCCATTATCAGCATTTGGTTGTTACATTCTGTCCACTAAGTATTATTACATGAGAGAGTGTGCTTTACTGTCATTACTGGCAACAGTGATGCGGAAGTCTGAAGTGCCAATAATAAAGTTAAAGCTCACCCTTGAATGTAATATTGTGATTTCCCAACAACTGCCAACTTAAATAAAACATTTCGTCAAAATATATTTATATTATGAGGCAATTTGCTCTCAAAAACGTTTCTTAATGGCGCTATCTCTGTTTCTTTCGAGATACACTACTATATGTGATGGAAATCAGTTTACTACTCCAGCAAGTGGAATTTCTAATCCCAGCCAACCAACGTTAAAGCTCTCTAGAGATTGTGGAGTTTCTCTGAATAAATAGGGAGGTAACATGAAACCTCCTCACAGAAAGGACCCAGATGGGATTCGAACCAGAAACCTTCTTGCAGTGACACGGCAGTGTCTCCACTCCTGATTTCTTCTGTGTAAACTGTTATTTATTTATTTTTTTTTAAACTAGTGAGACTGTCGAGCAAGTACACACCTCATGCATACTGTTGACTCACCAGAAGTGGCAATCAAAACTTAAACGAGAGGCAAACTTTAGTATTCTTTTGCGATCTTGTGATTTGTTCGCTGACACACCTGTTCATGACACGATAATCAAAGATCATCAACTTTATTTTTATGAATTGCTTAGAAGGTTTAGATCATAGATCACAGAATTATCAATAAGTCTGTGGATGCATGTGTGATGAAGTCTGTGTGTTTAACGGTCACGTGTGAAGACATTTTTTTCTTTCTGTTTATTTCCTCTGAAGGTTGATGGAGTAGATAGAACATATTCTATGTAAACAGTTATTTAAAAGCGCGTCTCCGTCTGTCTCCTGTCACGTCTGCGCGTTGTTCATTAACCTTGTAGTTTCTTGTTAGTTCACTCGGAGGGTCTGCTCTGTCCATACCTGGGGGCAATCCTGCCGCTGTCATCTCTGCTTCCAGCTCAGTATCATTATCACCGGTGCTTATGTGCACAGAGCCCCTCGGCTGCTCAGGCTTTTCTTTTTTCTTTTTTTTTATCAGAGATAAAGATGATATCATGAAACGCAAAGCAAAGCAGGAGTTGTATCAAGGTCACGAAGCCACCATGAAACAGAGGAGCGCTGTGGTGGAGGGAGGTTTAATTGTACTGCGAGCGTTTGTTTGTTGTTATTCCCAAATAACCGTCTTTATATGTGACAGGCTGTCTCTGTCTGTGTGTCTCTCTCAGCGGCTGCTAGAATGACCTTGTCTTTAGGCGACAAACTGGACACCTGACATCTTATTTTGCTCTCTTTCACACTTGCACACACACAATAACACACAAACAAACACACACACATGTGTGTGCAGTGACAGTAAGTGATATGGCAGACGTCTCACCTCTCATCACAAAGACATATCATACACACACATTATAGAGGGAAGCATTCCAGACAGGTGGACACACACACACGCACAAATACACACAAACACACACGCACATACACACATAGGTGTCTAGCAGTGAGAGTGTGGGGACAGTTGATCCCCAGACAGATTGGGCTGCAATCTAAAATCTCCTCAGGCCGGCCCTGAGATCATGTGCGCACACACACACACACACACACACACACACACACACACAGAGTGCCACCAGACCTTTAAAGTCACACACTTTTCTGCAGAAGTGACTTACTAGTTGAAAAACTCCTGAGTTTGAGGGGAGGTTGGAACCAGAGAGCCTCTGAAGGATGATCTGCTGTTTGTACCTTTACCTGCTTTGTAAAGATTTGGTTCTCCTCTTTATATTGCACTCTACTTTGTACCGTTTAAAACTGCAGTAGTATATATTGATACTTTGATAAGGTTTTACATATTTTTTGTCACGTTGCTGTAAATCCAAGACCACGGGAAATGAGAACCAAGCTACTTATTTTTGGAGTGAATTATTAGTGAATTAAAGCTATAGTTGAATGTGAAATATATTACAGCACTGTAGCATGGTGGCTTTAAAGAAATGTTGATCTGCATCATTACAACAGTCGACCACTCGGGTGGCCAAGATAAGCCACACGAGGAGCATGAAACAGTAAAGGTGGAGTACAGTTCATCATGCCTCAGTGTACATTTGAAGGCTACACTAAAAACAGCTTTGGCACCATTCCCCATGACGAAGACATCCACACAGTCATTTAAATAAAAGTCCAGGCAAAAAATAACTTGCTGTATCTAAAAAAAAAAAAAAAGTCTCCACTTCAGAGCTCTGAGGTCAAAATTATTCTTTAAACCCAGTTAACTGTTTGAATAATGGAAGAAAACCACGGTCGAATCATTACAAATGTTTGAAATTCAGAAAGAAAGACAAGACAGCTGCATACAAACTTGAATGCTACCACCACTGTTAGGGTTACTTCTTATTCTATTGCACAAAGAATTTCATCAGTAAAATATTAGTATTGGCCTTCAAACACTTGCATTGATCTCAGTTTAAAGACAAGATCCACCATCAGATCAAAAGCCTTCTCAAACACAAACCTCCACTAACCCTGCATGGAGGATTCTCTCTTCACGTATTCTGATCAGAGGAAACGTGTTAAGGGCCACCGGTGTTTAGTTATAACTGCTTTTTTAAAGCAACATTTCATTATTCATCCGCCGTGTACGCTTTGATGTGCAGAACAGACCACTCTGCCTCCTACAAGAACACGTTTTATGAAAGAGATCGAGTCCTTGAGAAAGTCTTTGCTAGCCATTTAGGAGTAAGCTGCTTTTGATTGTTTTTCTGGAAATTTATGTGTCTGATAGTGAGGAAAATGGCAATGTGGAGACAGATTCAGGGTCTGACGATCATTTTTCCCTTTGCCCTTTGTTTCTTTCAGCTCTCTAGACCTTATTATCACCTGGAAATGTCCTGAAAATGCCTTCACCTTTTGGATTATGAGAAATTACAAAAAGTCATGAGTGGAAGTTTGATTATCTGCTCTTTCGTTCTCTCTCTCTGAAGTCTCGTCATTCTCTTTTCAGTCTTTGTTTTGGTTTTTTACTTGCTAAGGCATTGTCTCATACCCTAACCTGATGTTTTGATTTGTGTTTGTGTAGGTTCGACTACCAGGAGCTGCTCCATAACTCTAGTTTCTGCCTGGTGCCCCGAGGCCGACGTCTTGGATCGTTTCGCTTCCTGGAGGCCCTGCAGGTGTGTGAGTCTGCTGTGGATTATGTGATTGTAAACTGTAAACTATCTGTCCAGGTGTGTGTGCAAGGTGGGAACATACTATAGATTTATTAGTGAGAGTAAAGGGTTCACTGTGTTTCAAATTAACAAAGTCATATTTCATTAATTGATCAATATCCACGTGTTCAAACGTGTTATGTCACTGAAGCCATGCTGACCTTCTCAAAAATCTTAATTGGACTCATTCGACCAAAGTACAGATCCTTGTATTTCTTGGTCCAAGCAGTTCTGTTCTTCTTCTTCTTCTTGGTCTCCCCCTCAGTTGTGGTTTCTTTGCAGGAATTCAGCCATGAAGGTGTGATTCACACCGTCTCGTCTGAACAGTTGATGTCGAGACGCGTCTGCTGCTTGAACTCGGCGCTAAATAAACTAACCTTCATGTCTTAAAGTAATCACGTCATTTCTCTTTACCTAGTTGGGTTGTTCTTGCCATAATATGGACAGCACTACATTAATCAAACAGGGCTATTTACTTAATGCTGAACAACACAATTGATGGTCTTCAATGCGTGACCTCATGAATCTGATTGGGAGAATACCAAGAATGTGCAGAAAGTTGTCATCAAAACAAAATGTGGCTACTTTACCTCTCACCACATAACAGTGTTATTACATAGTTTTGATGTTTTCAGTGTTAATATACAAAGAAAAAACATTGAATGAGAAGGTGTGTCCAAACTTTTGACTGGTATTGTAATTTTGGTGGAGAAATTTCCGAAACACATTTTTATATTTCACCTCCAAAAACCATCAAAATGAAAAATGCTGAGTTCATAAAAATAACCTTCAAAATGCACCATGAGTACTTTGTGTGTAGTTAAACAATGTAAACTACTTCTGGGCAAAAAAAATACTTCACATTCTTAAAGAAAATACCAACATGTCACCGGTACTGTAGAAAGTAAAGTAACTGGTTTGATTCCCCGTCACTGTTAATCCCATGATTACTGGTGAAGACTTATGAGACAGCTTGTGGATCTCCAGCTGGAAACTTCAAAGGATCAAAGGGTTTCTTTGCCTCCCGTTACCAACAGTTGATCTTATTACTATTGACAATCTGTCAGCAAAGGCCTGTTTCTGTAGATACACCACAGAAAAAAAGAAAGAGGGCATTTATAAATGTCTCCAGACCACAGGTGTGTTCATCTTTCATTAGCACCTCGGTTCTGTCTGTCTCGGTGTTGTTTTGACGCTGAGTATCTGATCGTGTCTCGTTCTCCTTGTTCTTTTTCTCACTTTCCAGTTATAAACTCTGTTGAGGACTAACTGCCTTTAGCGTTTTGAGTTTTTATATCGATATCAATCTGATTTAGGTGTTTGGTTATTTAGCCAAAAGGCTAGTTTTCATTTGCAGTCCCTGGATAGGGTACAAATAAAAAGGAACACACAAAACATATGTGTCACCAACCTCTCTGTAGTCTGTATTTGGCACCATAGTTGCACTTTAGTTTTTAATCAAATATAAAAACGAACAAATAGACGCTGAACTTTCTGGTGACATCATTAAAAGTTAGAAGATTTTAAATGGCATAAAAATGGGGTCATTCTTTTAATTAAACGTTCATTTTTAATTGCATGCCAACGGCTAAATCAGACCTGATGCTCGCCACAGGTCATAAAAGCACAAAAGTATGTAATAATCACCTTAATTCAGAGGACAGCAGATATGACAGAAAAACAAAGGGACACGTAAGAGGATGGCAGCGAGAAAAGAAAAGAGAAAATCATCTCACAAAGCCAGACTAATCAAAGTGGAGAGAATTTGCGTAGACAGGTCACTGATCATGCACTCGGCATTTTGAGAATCTCCTTTAATCTCTCGGCTTCACTTGATTGAGAATCCAGTCGAACTTGAACTTTAAATGAAAATACCAGACTTATTGAATTTTTCTTTTTTTTCCACATTTCTTCTCTGACTCCTCTCCACTACTTGAGATCACATATACAAATCAGACCATACAGTACGTCAGTAAAGTAAAGCCATACTTTGCTCATTCGACACACGACAACACGGACTCTTATTACGAGCATTCATTAGCATCTCTTAATGTGAACTGCACTATTCACACTCTAATGTAATGTAATGTCATTTTCAGTGTTCATTGATGTATTTGTTAACAACTATAACTGCTCATATAAAATATCAGATTATCTAAAATGTGTTTGTCTAACTTGATAAACTCATGTCAATTTTTTAGATAATTTGTACCTGAAATTAAAGATATTTGAAGCATCAATTTCTTATTTAATATTAAATAAAGTGAAACATATGCTGCTGCAGGTTCAAACCAGGAACCTTCTTGCTGTGCGGCGACAGTGCTAGGAAATGATTTCACATGGCACATGGAGGTATTCACTAATCAGAAGATCAAAGTGTCCTTGTATCTTGTACCTTGGTCAAGATATCTCTATCAGGGTCGTGATGGGCTGGAGCCAATCCCAGCTGATACTGGACAAGAGGTGGACCACCCTGGACAATTTGCTTGTTCATCACAGGGTGGACACCAAACAACCATTCACACCCACCTACAGGAAGTGAGATTCATGGGTTTAACATGGAACATGGAGGTAGAGCGAGCCAACCGCTAATCAGAAGATCGGTGGTTCGATCCTCCACTCTGGACATCAAAGTGTCCTTGTACCTTGGCAAAGATATTTACTTCCCGACTGATATTGTGTGAAAGACTGGGTACACCCTGGATAATTCACCAGTTCATCACAGGGCACGTAGAGACAAACATTCACGCTCCTACATAAGGCTGGAGTACCCAAAGACCCACACGGTCACCAATGTGGATTAGTCGGGAGGCGGCAGAGGCAGGACTCACACACATTAAACTGCTCAAGAAAAATTACTTTTCAAGTTCACGGTGAACTTATGACTCCACTGATTGTATTTAAAAACCTCCTTAATTAATTATTCACACCACTATATGGTTATATTAGAAAAATGAGAAACTATATCCTTGCAAACTTGCCCATTCCTTTCCCCTTTTTAGATGAGAAACAGGCTTTACCTAATATCTTTTACCATTGATTTAATAGGCTATATAATTTAAGAGGAGAATATAACCAAAGAGCACCACAGGGTTATAGATGAGGCAGAAAATGTGTGAAGTGAAAGAAATTATCCAGAAAACAGCATATTCTCCCTTTAAACACACAGTTTAATAGTGCAGCGGAGTGCACAATCAAGTCCTATCCATTAACCACAAATGATGAACAGTTTCGAGAGTCTCATCATAAAATGAATTTACAGCAACTCTCGGAGCTCCCGTGGGAAATGAAAACAGCTCCTGACATTAATGAATCCTCCAAGTATTGATGCATACAGGGGAAATAAATAAATACACTTTATTTTGTCCTTAATCTTTCTGGCAACTCCATTTGTTTCTGCAGAACTCTTAGTTGGAACACTTAAAAAGCGTCTCATCAGGCCGAGACAACCTAAGAGGATAAATCCCTCAGTGGAGGAAAAAATAGATCCCTCAGAGTGCCCTGCTTTAAACTTCTGGTTAGATTTGATGTGTTACAGTGATTGTGTTACCTCTCGAGCTGTGAGAACTTGTCTTTGAGGCACAGCAGTCCTCAGACAGGAAAACAAGATGTATGATTTGTTGTAAAGTTGAAATTATGTTAAAGAAACACTTGGTAGAAATATATTATGTTGTGTTTATTATTGTGATGATATTTTGTGATTTAGCGCCCCTAGTTTCACAATATGTCTATTCGATTACATTGATATGATCAAAAACTAGCCACAACCTTGCAGTCAGCCTAGCTCGCCGTCTGTCTTTCAGCCTTTTATTTCACCAAGCTCTTTCCAAGTCTCAGATTGACTAAAGCTTCCTCCGTCAACGTCCCCTTCGGTCTTTTTGTCTTTGTCATTATGTCCATAGAGGCTGCTGAGTCCAGTTACATTGCCCGCTTGCTCATCTCTGGTTCTGGTCCACACCAGATCCACTTACCGTCGTCATTTCCTCACACCCCAGACCTGGAAACTTCCTCTTCTTCCTAGTTGTCCAAAACGCCTGTGGTACAAACACTAACACTGCCCTGGTGCTTGATTGCCACATAATTGTCTTTGAAGGTACTCAGCCATCCAGGTCATCTTTCTTTAAGAAGATTTGAATCTGGGGCAACTGGACTTGGTTGTAGATCTACGAAGACGTTTCACCTCTCATCCAGGAGCCTTCTTCAGTTCAGAAAACTCTTGGATGGGAGGTGAAATGCCTTCACAAACCTATAACCAAGTCCAGCCCCAGATACAGCTCTTCTCAAAGACTACCATATAATGTCAGCAGAAAGAACTACTTGTTCAGGAAACTTAAAAATAATAATAATCTAAAATTCTCTCCAGCAGTACAAGGATCCTTGTCAATCAGACTTGAGATGCTCACTTGATACCTGTTCTTGTGAAGGCATCCCACCTACCGTTGATTCCTGCTTTCCATTCCTACATCTGTTCTGTAAAAATAACGTGCTGCCCATTATCTCCAAGGAGAGTGATTTCTTCTTCTTCTTTCCTAACAGGCGGCTTGTATCCCGGTTATTCTGAGTAACGGCTGGGAGCTTCCCTTCTCTGAAGTCATCGACTGGAGGAAAGCAGCCATCATTGGAGATGAGAGACTGCTGTTACAGGTAAATGATGGACAGATTCTTTCTGAAGATAAGATCCTAGGATCCAAAGACATAAATAAGTGCAGATACTGATAATTTGAATGTGTATAAACTATTCAAGAGCTGTAAACTAAAAAATACAAGGCAACAGACAAAGAAGGGAAAAGGGAAATGGGGGGGATAGATACAAAGCAAACCATTTATTATTATATTATACAACTACAGCAGGTACATGGAGGTTAATAAAACCTGCCACAGAGTCACCTGCATGAAGAGGGCAAATCTTCCTCACACGGTATGCTATGAAAAAGATAAAACATGGCCTTTCAGCAGAGGCTAATTCAGTGTCTGGGTGGTGAAATGCCAACATCTTCCCTGATATAATTGTCATCTCGCTATTGGCTCCACATCCCCCCCCCCCCGGGGAAATTATAACAATACAGAAACACCATAGAGAGAGATAGATAGATAGATAGATAGATAGATAGATAGATAGATAGATAGATAGATAGATAGATAGATAGATAGATAGATAGATAGATAGATATGGAGGACGGATGGATGGATGGATGGATGGATGGATGGATGGATGGATGGATGGATGGATGGATGGATGGATGGATAGACGAATTGACAAATGATGGACAGATGGATAGATGATGGGTGGATGGATGGACAGATGGATAGATGATGGGTGGATGGATGGATAGATGATGGGTGGATGGATGGACAGATGGATAGATGATGGGTGGATGGCTGGATGGATTGACAGACAGATGGAGGACGGATGGATAGATGAATGGACAAATGGATGGATAGATGTATAGATGGATGGATGGATGGATGGATGGATAGACAAATTGACAAATGATGGATAGATGATGGGTGGATGGATAGACAGATGGATAGATGATGGGTGGATGGTTGGATGGATGGACAGATAGATGGAGGATGGATGGATAGATGAATGGACAAATGGATGGATAGATGTATAGATGGATGGATGGATGGATAAATGAAGGACGGATGGATAGATAAATGGACAAATGGATGGATAGATGGATGGATGGATGGATGGATGGATGGATGGATGGATGGATGGATGGATGGATGGATGGATGGATGGATGGATGGATGGATGGATGGATGGATGGATGGATGGATGGATGGATGGATGGATGGATGGATGGATGGATGGATGGATGGATGGATGGATGGATGGATGGATGGATGGATGGATGGATGGATGGATGGATGGATGGATGGATGGATGGATGGATGGATGGATGGATGGATGGATGGACAAATTGACAAATGATGGACAGATGGATAGATGATGGGTGGATGGATGGATAGATGATAGATGATGGGTGGATGGTTGGATGGATGGACAGATAAATGGAGGATGGATGATAGATGAATGGACAAATGGATGGATAGATGGATGGATAGATGTATGGATGGATGGATGGATGGACTTTTCTTCCACAGTGTGATATTAGTATTTTGAATTGAATTAAAGGTTTCAAACGTCTTTTCTCTGTGCAAATCTATAAAACAATGAACATTTATTCAATAAAAGTGATTAGACGTGTTTCATATTTCTGACACGAGGAGTTGTTTTCGTGCCATAAAAAACAAATAGTGGGAAAATGTTAATTATCTCAAAACCTGAGTTTCAGCTCAGAGTGCTTATTAGCTATTAGCATCTATCAACACATATCTGACTTTCAGTTCAGCTGACAGAAACGGGGGGATCTAATTGCAGTCGTGTGGCTTGTAGTAAATTTTATTTCATTCTGACATGACAGCTGTGATATTCACAGTCACTCACACCTCTGCCAGGAACTATTTTTATCAAGGACGGATTATTCCACAATTGGATCTCCTTCTGTTCCCTTTAATTACGACAGCGAGCAGAGCTTGTGATATTTACATTCTCTAATTACTCTATATTACTACGTGCCACCTGCATGACCTATGCCGACCCCTGGACATTGATACAGAGGTGTGAAAGTGTGTGTGTGTGTGTGTTGAGGGTTTGGACTTCATGTCTCTCTTTAATTAACGTGTCCCTGCTCTCCCATCGCGTCTCTGTCGCCATCATCACGATGATGATTACATTTTTTTCAGACAAGCCATCATTAAAAGTGTTACAATCTCGGCTTTTAGATGAAATAAAGCCGCCTTTTTGTCATCGAACATTAGAGAGTCCCTAATGTTGTTTTCTTTGTTCTGTTCAACAAAACAGAACCATCCATCTAAAAGCACGCCGACTGTTTGTGTTTTGACGGGGTGAAACACTGAGCACGTTCACGTTCACGCAGACACACGATGAATTAATAAACACAGAGAGGCAGGGATAATGACAAATAACTCTGAGGCTTTCAGGATAAAACCTGAGTACACAGCATGGAAAAATCAAACACATGATGCTTTTCACACATTAATCAGGATTGTTGTTTTGTCCCCACAATATTTACCATCTTGTTCTTCCACTTGTATGATAAAAATGAACTTACTGACATTAAATCTGCATTTATTGTTAATTAAATTGATCTATTACACAGTATATTTCAGTACAGTAGCTCTGTGGTTTCTCAGATTCTCTCCCGTTCTGTAATTTGTCTTTAAAATAAAATAATGCAGAAACCAAAGGACCAATGATTAATCCATAAATAATTGATATTTCCATTTTCCAAAGTCCAGTTATGAGTAAAAAAAAGACTATTTGCTGCTTTTTTAAATTACGATCAGTAAATTATGTGATAATCTAAATCAATAAACAACATATTAAACATGTAAAAGAACTCTTAACCGCAGAAGCTCAATCAAAATTCATGTTTTCACGGCAGAAATATATTTAATGTGCAGCATTTTACTTCCTTTCATAAGCAAATTGTGTCAAATTGTTGACATCTGCTGCTTAAATGACTGATTTACCTTCATGTTTCATTTCATTTTAGAAACATTTCCAGTGAATCAAAACACGAGCTCCCGAGCTTTGTATTACAGATAGTTCAAATTGTCATCAATAACTAGAACAAGAAATATTTATCATTACGTTGATGTCTATGATTTTTTTTCCCACCTTGTTTTCACTGTACATCTAAAACTGGCTCCAGGTTTACATTCTACTGGAAGCTGTAAGATTGTCAATAATTTGTCAATATTTTCTTCCTCATTGAGCTGCACTGCTGTTTGTTCTGATAAAGGAAATGGCTTTAAATCGATTTTTAGTGCTTTTGTTTATTCTCATGTTGAATCAATCGATATTTGATGTCAAATTCTGTTTTTAAACCTTCTGTTTTTGAGATAGAGCTGTTTGTTGATTGAGCAGGGGTAAAAACTTCAGCAACATAGGTTAATGGTTAATAAACAGTCATCGTGCAGAGCAGATGAAAACAGGTTTATTCTTGCTTCCTATACTTCGAGGACACCTTGAAACTGCTTAATTTGTTTCCTGCAGTTCTGAGACAGCTGGCGAGGTGACAACATGACATCAGTCTATGTAAAGGAAATAACAGACTGGACTCTTTCAAGCTCAGGATTTGGGCTTTGATGCTCCCAATTAAACACCTTCAAATAAGTAATTAAAGGTGTTAAAATACACAGAAATCATTTCTTTATATGGTCTAAATCTGACTGTTTGCACAACATGAACAAAAATGAAATAATAAACGAGAGCGCGCGTCTGATCGGTAAACAGATTCTGGATTCTTGCCCTCTTTGTCTCTTTGTCACACTCACATAGAGACTCACTGTTGAACACATCGGAGCTCTAACACCCGCTGAGAGAGTTGAATCTCATTACTTTCAATTACATCACTGAGAACTGCAATACCTGGCTGTTTAATATGTTAATATTCTATTCCCCCCTGTGGAGAGGAGACACTCACAAACACCCAGAGACACCAAACACACCCACACACACACAACGCCCCTGCTGAGAAACATAAACACCATTAGACTCAATCGAGGGGAAGAGAATGGAGCTGATTTGATTGGGTGCTGTGTTTATATTCCACCTCGGAGAGGTGAACAATTAATGTTGGCTCTGCTTGTCGCCAGATCACAGTGACATTAACGGCAAAGCGACCTCATAAACTGCGTCTTTAGACTCCGAGGTGAATGTGAATGTTTTCTGGGGCTCTTTATTTTGATATTTCTTTTAGTTTCCACAATCATAACCAGAAAGTTATTGTGTATTCTGTTCATTTTGGGGTTTAAAAACAATGATCAGAGTCCTTTTGCAGCAGGAAACACTAGAGCTGGCACTTCCTTTGTTCAAAATACAAACTATTATTGTTGGACATGAGAAAAATGAAATACTGGATCTGTAATCGTCCGTTAAAAGTGAAACTTCTCCCCGTTTAAGCACAACAGGCTGCGGGGGCATGTTCCTCAAATGTACCGTCCTTTTGTTTGCTGACTTTGTGAAACGCATTCACCTTTTTATCACTTTTGTTTGTCACGTACATGAGGCAGAGGAGACGCCACGAATGACAGAACACAACCAGACAGAATTTTGTAAAATATACCTGCAGGCTGATGTAAAAAGTATGTACTAAGCCACTCTTCTTTGCTGCTGCTTGTATTATTTTGCCATGCGGTTAAACAAGGATATAAACCGAGCTCAGACTCTCAACGTGTCTGGACATCGGAAAGCTGTTAAGCTGAATGATTTCAGACCTGAAGATGCAAACACAAACCGAGTGACTGAATCAGTATATCGTCTTAACAGAGGGAGAATGCGCAGGTGAGTAGGCGATCCAGAGGAGGTGGTGACAGGTGTCCAAAACAGAACAGACAGAGTGGGACGTGGCAGGAGGACGGCAGATGAGATTTACCTGAGGCACAGCAGGAAAAAAAGGAACAATGTTTGGCCTTAGTGCTTGTTACCATTATGGAAATGAACGGCCCAGGCGGCGTCTGGGTGGAAGAGTTGGTCTTTTATACTGCAGTCGTTGATCGGTGAAATGAGGAACAGGTACGGAAAATTAAGGGCACAACAAGCAACAAACTGGAGAGACTGTCAGACAAGATAGACAGAAACACAAGGCGATGGGAAAATGACAGGAATAACTCTGGGAAGAGAGACAAACAGCCTTCACATGACAAAAGTGTCATGATTTCACATGTCAGAACTGAAAAAACATCTTGTTCCAGGTTTTTTAAATGTGAGTATTTGCTGCTTTTCTTGCTTTTATATCATTGTAGATTAAATATCTTTGTATTTTAGACTGTTCGCCGGACATAACAAGCAATTTGAAGATGTTACAAAGCCAACAAGGCGTCGCCCCATAGAAATGAATAAGAAATCTGTTTTAGCCACAGACAAAGTTGTGGATAGACTACATCGGTTTATTGTTTGTTCAAACTGAGTATTTCGTAGTGGAAAATCAGTACGAAATCATCCAAGACAGGCTCATTGTCACTTGCAGCTGCCTCTACAACTTGAAGAGAAGATCTCTGCTTGCCAAGCAGCAGAACCTTCTCCTGGATCGTGACCAGTTGTTTCATCTCATCAGTCACTACGTCTCTGTTAGACCACACTGGATTTTCCGCTGGCCATGTTTGACAGGTTGGCACTTTTGGGTTTGTGGCCAGAACTCCAGAAGGGTCCTGGGCTCCAAATCCGCCACCTCTTTAAGGCTGATGAGGCTCTTCATGATGGCTTCCCTTTTCAGCTTCATTGTCTGTCCGAGCGGGGCAGCTAAAGTCATGTCCGACCTCATCAAGGAAGGTAGTTGGTTTTTCTCCAAACTGAGAATCGAGAGAGCGTCCTGCTCCATTTTCCTGGCACATGGGGATGTTTAGCTCCCTGGTCAGGTTGGCAGCATCCCCGTTCCTTCCTTGATTTCATCCCTCCACTGCTTCTCCCTGAGGGGTGTCACTGCTGCAAGCCACAAGCCAGCTGCTCATGTCTTCCATGACAATGTGAGCTGGGACCTCAGTTTGCCTCTGGTGCACCAGGATATTCAGGCTTTGAGTTTGTGGCTACATTACGTCTGCAGACCTCCCTTGAAGCAGACGAACAGGTCGAAGCGCAAAAACACAGATGATTTGTTGTCACTTTCTATACGCCCAAAGAAAATAAATAAATACCTTCATGGCATGGAGCTTTAACACCATAGAAACAAAAAAGTGGACACACTGAGCTTTTATCCAATAATAACTGGGAGAAGCAGCTCGAGAAACTCCGGCTCTGCCTCCTGGTCGTTCGAGTTTACCGCGTTGAACCGCAATGTTCCTACAGTAGCCATGAACGGACAAAATAAATACTGGCTTTTTCCTGCAGATTCAAGATTCACGATGGTGGAGTAGCATCTTCACAGCATATTCATATATTTGAGTTTAGAATAATTGCAGATTGCAGAATGGTATGAGGCTGATCTGTATTATATTCGTTGTCACGGTAACCAGCAATCTACAACAGGCTGACTGCAAAGGACCATCGACCTGAATCAGCTGTAACACCTGAACATAACTTACTGCTGATCAGTGTGTGAAAAGCAATTTAAGCAAGCAAGCAAGCAAGGACGATGGAATAAAATAACTAAAGTTATAAATACATGTTTAAGGTCATGGAAAGATATATCCGCTTTTGTGAAATTAAAATAAGATTTAAAAGACACATTTGGAACATGACAGGTGGTGTCTGTGACGGTGTACTTTCCTCTTGATTTGAACCTGTTTTTAATGGCTCTTTCTAACGGACACGCGACCGTATCTACCATAAGGTGTGAACACAGTATTAGACATGGACAGCAGGTGGTTCAGTCACCATACTATCCTGGGGATAAGCGAGTTGATGGACGGTGCACGATGTGGGAGTAGATGATGTGGGGAAGGAAGAATTTCCTCTAATCTTTTCTGCAATGTCCTCAAAATTACTTCTGCTTCCTCCACCTGTCTGTCCGGATTTTTATATTTCTTCTTTGCTCTACATACCGATTCTCTTCCTCTCACTCAACACTGTTTAAAATCTAACTAAATCTATCTCACTGTCATTTTTGTCTCCTTGATTTTCTTCCTCTCCTCCTCCTCCAGGTTCCCTCCATTACCCGGTCTGTGGGCCATGACAGGATCTTGGCTCTCCGCCAGCAGACTCAGTTCCTCTGGGACGCCTACTTTTCTTCTGTAGCCAAAATCGTCTTAACTACTCTGGAGGTAAGCAGGCATGTTGGAGCTGTTTTTCTGGGTGGGGATGCTGTAAACACTGGGGCTTAGATTGATAAGTTTAAGCCACCTCTAACAAAAACGAAGCCTAAAAATCGATTGACGACAAGCCATGGTTTCACATATCGCAAGCAAGACTTTGTTAGCCTAAATTAATAATAACATAACATAACATGGCATTGCCTCATGCAAAATCATCTATAATATCATCAAGTCTTATGTACTGATCAGTTTGAGCTCAATCGACATTAAAAAAGTTCCTTGGGGTGTTTAATTTCGCATCCAATGAAGCGCTTTCTCTCTTCTGACACCGCCGGAGTGGAGTGATCCCAGTTTGATACAGTGATTCTGAGGGCTGCTACAGTCATCTTTGGCCTGATTACTGTACAAAAGCACAACTTTATAACTTTATTTAGTGATTTTGGTGAATCTGGATCATATTTTATACAGAATATATTGGCTGTTTTCCCGTCTGACGTCCTCCAGCTGCTCAGCTTCAACTCTTGTTCGTCTCAGTTCCCGGATGAACAAATAGCTGTAGCCTAACCACTTGTTAAAGTAGCTAATTACCTAATAATTAAATGCTACTAACTGTATCAGTCATTAACAGGCATCAGAACCGTGTTTGAGACCAACAGAGGTACGATTGCCAGGAATGCCAGGAGGACAAACCCATCAAGAAAAACACCTCTGCTGTATTTCCAAACTGGCCATCTCTGGTTTTGGAGGTTGTGTTCTGTCCTAGGTCCGGTCATCTTCACGAACGTCTTGTGGTCCTGCCTCTGTGGGCTCTCATTTGCTAAAAAATAGAGTTTTTGGGTAATGAATGAACACATGGAAGAATCTGCCCATCTAATTATAATGCAGTATGAAAAGACAGAAATGTTTAAACACCTCTAGAACTAGAGTAAATTTGTTTAATCTTCTTTTAAGAATATTTTATGAAATTCAACCATCATCCTCAGTAAGTATCAGGAAGGAGGAAAGGAATCCAAGGCACAGTGTACATAGACTGAAAACAAACATTTCGATGCTGTAAGTTGAGACACAATGTAAGCAGAAGAGGCGAGCGTCAAATGTGAAGGAGGTCTGTAACTGCCTCGCAGCCTTCAGGTTAGAGAGACTGTGTTGTGTGTGTGGGTGTACATGCCTCCTCTCCAGACTGGAAAGCTACAGGCTGGCTCATTAAATGACCTCGCCAGCTCAAGTGTAGAAGATAAACTTTGTCTCATTGGTGCATTTTATCCTCCGCTGTTGTTAGTTCACTTCCTCACAGCCTTGATTCAGTCCTCAGGGACTGTTTGCTCTCTCGAGCTTGTTTGAATACAGACAAAGATCATAATAATCCTCTTTTATTACCACCAGCACCATCAGCAGCAGCAGCAGCAGCATAAACATCAGTACACTCACTATAATCTCTCTTGTAGCGCACATTAATGTTTACAATCATCACCACATTGACCACAAATATTAAAATCATTGTTACCGTCACTTTCTGTCAGAAGAGTCGTAACTCAACTTCAGTGGGAACAAAATATGTGATAATTATTAACATGTGACCATCTGCGTAAACTGACATTTAAAATGCATAAATTTAAGGTGCAGTCTTTTTTTTCACCACATACATTTGAACTTAATTGTCATACAGTAGACATTTGTAGATGAGACTTTGAGAGATCCAATACAAATTGGTCAAAAACACAAACACGGTGTCCTGAGCTCACAGTCTGGGCAGCCCGGCTAACAAACTGAGCTGAGATCAGCTAACAGCAGCTGTGTTGGGTGGATTTATTTATTAGTTTTAATTTTTATTTTTAATAATAAATAAATATACAAAAAGTAAAACATGCAAAAACATAAAGAATTAGAGAGTAATAGAATACTTCCAGGTTGCTATTTTTGATTTTGACAGTTTCAGATCATCAGCAAAGAAACGCACGATGCAGCGATAAAGTGGAATTAAAACGTATCAAATTAAGATAAGGATTTGAATACTTGCCTGAAGCTGTCATACGTTGAACTATTTAAGTGGATTAAAGTGAAGGGAATATAGAACATGCGTCACTCTAAGGAGGCTATTTAAAGTACTGCTTTATATAAAGTGTCTATTTATCAAGGCCTGTGTATTCAGATTAATAGATAAACAAACTCTGAATATTGATGTTATAACGTAACACAAGCGTTCTTCAAAATGCAGAATCCTTAAAATCACGGAGAAAACAAGACCTCAGTCACGCCACCAAACACCCAGTGCTAGCAGGGTATGAAATTAGACAGCAGCCCACTGACAGCCGTATACCTCTGGCCAGATGTGCTAAAAACTCTGAGCCAGCACGCCACCGGGCTAAATGGGTGAAATGAGGCGTTGTTGATAACTGTAGTGTCCCACATACTGCGAGCCTGACAGTTGGTATCAGGAGGTGTGTGTGTGTGTGTGTGTGTGTGTGTGTGTGTGTGTTGTGTGTGTGTTAAGAGCTGGCTGTAAGTGCCAAGCCAATTCTCCACAGATCAGTAGCTCTGGAGTCAGACGGAAAAAAGAAAACCAGATTGCGTTCTTCCATACTTTGTTCTCAATGCACTGATTTATCTATTTATTTAAATGGAATAGGTTATAATAACAATAATAATGCATTATGAAGTAGAGTTAAAATGTTTATAACATTTAATTTGAGTCAAAATATAAAATGTTTGTTTTTCTTTTGTCATTGATATTTTTACATTTTGATTGTTTTTTGTCCATGTTCATTTTATTTCTTTATCCATGTGCTTTGTTTTTTTTATTTAGATTTTTGTTTTTAATATTATTTTAAAAATTTTATATAAATCCTATTAATCCATAAATCCTTGAATCTATAAAATCTACTACTCACATAAAATTATTATTAGTAATATTTTAATTTTAATTAATTTTTTTAATGTTTAATATTACTTACATTTGTGGTCATTTCAACCAATTAGAGAATTAAAATGAACAGATTTACAAAATCTAAAATATACACAATACCAAATATAACAAGGTAAACAGTAAAGTTGTTCATATCTCAGGTTGCCTTCTTGTTGAGTTGCAGATTGATATATATGAGAGTACTGTACGTATGTTGCCATTATCGCACATTATGTCTCGTAATGTCCCGTGAGTAATTGCAGTCACTTTATTGGCTGTAAGATGAGCCTTAAACTGGAGTTCAAATACTCCCACTCCTGCATAATGCTTGTCTGACTTGATAAACGATGTTTCTATGGTGTAAAAACACTTGTTTAGCACTGAGTAAATAAATCCATCACACCTTAAGGAAGTCTGCTGGGGTTTGTCAGCTGGGGACCTGAATTTATTGCTTGAATTGGTGACAAGTGGAGAAAAAAAATAATTAAATGAAAGAAGAAGAAAGGAGGAAAACAGATTTCCTCATGGAAAAGAGGAAACAAAAGCTCGTCATTCAGCATCTGGCGAGGCAGCCGGCTACATGATCATCCCTCTGCCAGTGTCAGTCACCGCCTCTCATCCCTTAATAATGGAAGATAAACACAGTGTGTGTGTGTGAGTGTGTGTGTGCTACTTTCAGCTACTATAGTTTTTTTTTGTGCAAATTAAGATTGTACATGCATTGCCTGCTTGCTCCTGTTCTGGCACGACATTGCTTCCTGCAACAACCCTATTTTAAATCTGTTATTTATGGTAGAAGTCACACAATGTTGCTCTAAAGGTTTTACAACATTACTATATCATTTAAAAATACTAACATCTAAGTATAATTACAGTGAACCAATTACGTCCCCGTTGCTGAACTTTAGACATCTGTGTATTCAGAGGCCCAGAAGCAGGTTGAAGTTGTGTCATTGGTCTCCCTCCGAGGACTCGCAACACTCAAACAACTAACCTGACCTTTGATAACAAGCCAGATGGATAATATTAGCTAAATAACTAATGGACTCTTCATGTCGGGAGCAAGTTGACACCCCAAGTGAACCCGATCTAAAGTCCGCTCCACGGAGTCATTCCTCTTCTCTGGAGTTCCCAAAGCACCAGCTGCCGCTAAACCAGCCGGCTGTTCTTATTTCCAAATATTAGTACATGTCGAGAGAAAGTGTTGGCTTGAATGGGCCATATGATGGTGCTCATATGGACAAATGATAATAGATAATAGTGGAAAATAGAAATACGATAGTAATAGATAATTTTTCTGACACTGCTGATTCCTAAAATAGCTTCAAATAATCAGCGTGTGTATTTTTGTCACCATCTTTCAATTCAAAAACAACAAATTCTCTCAAACCATGAAGGAACATTTGAATATTCATAATTCCATAATTTGTAGATACACATTTTTCTTTGGACATGATATTATATAATGTTATTATACAGTATGTGTATGTATTAATACTGAGACTGTGTTACATTTGGGAAGCAGGGTGTCTGAAATAAAGACACAAAGAGGAAGAAAATCTGAACTAATCTTTGTCTTTATTTTCCACGTCTCTTCACTCCTCCACCTCATATTTTCTCACTTGCACCTCATTCTGTCTCCTTTTTTATATTTACCTTTGTGTTTTCATATTTTCTTAATTTTTTTCCCGCCATTCTCCTCACGTGCTTTCTTCTCCGCCTCCTCGTTTTGTTTCTCCTCCGTGCAGATCATCCAGGATCGCGTGGACTCCCATGTGTCCAGAAACCGGCTGTTGTGGAATTCCCTCCCTGGTGGTCTTTATGCACTCCCCCAGTACTCAACTGACCCTGCCCAGTTCCCTTTTTACTATGCCATACTGGGTAAGTGTCAAATTAGGAGTTTGGCCTGATGCCATTACAACCTTTGTGTGAACCTGACCAATTCATAAAAATATATGAAACATATCTGAAAACTGACTTTATTATACATATTTGGTTTGTTTCATTTTCAATAGATTGGCTCCAGTTTCCATGGTGGGTTAGTCAGAGTAGTTTGGCCCTTTTTTATCAGCAGATTCAACAACTGGAGCTGCACCAGAAGAAATTATGCACAGCTCATGTAGACAATTAAAGTACGTTAATACTCTTGGCACCGTGCTGCTGCAATTCACGTCAAAATTATTACCCCTCAGATTCATAACTCAGTCAAATCTGAACCCACAGACATGACACCTATATTTAAATTCATTGTGACTCTCACTACCAGAGGAAATCATTATCTCTGATTACATTGTGAATAAATGTGCATGAACCCCTCAGAAATCATAATAACATACTATATATTTATAATTATAAACCCAGAAGATGTTTTCTTTGGTATCAATGTAATTTGGTGACAGTTGTCCGAACACTCATGGGTACGTGGCAAACAGAAACTGCTAGCAGCTGATGTGATATACATTTTTAGTGCCAATTTTCTAAAAAAAACAAATTTACAAAAATAAAAGTCAAGTTGTAGCTTGCAGCTAATTATCCCCAGATGCTCAGCCAAAGTATGTTCCAAAAAGCCAAAGTGTGATGAACATATATAAGGGTAATTCGTAGGTATGGCAAAGAGTGTCAGTCTACCCATTCTCCGTATTTTCTCCTCATCTTTGGCACTGAAAGTACGGTAGCATTTCTACTTCTTCTTGGCAGAGATCACCTGTCAATCAGCTTGTGATGCCTTCCTTCTTTTGGATTTTATGTTAGTTTGATTTGTAGCTGAAATTCTCTAGAGTTGTGCAAGTTCCAGGTTTTCCTTCAATTTTTTTCCAAGTAAGCTGTTGCTGCTGCCACGAGGATCTTGCTTGGAAGCTATTGCTGGATGTTATTTGCCCTGACAGGACTTATCTCAGGACATGGAAAGCATATAAAGAGTCCAGGAGCTGGTTGCTGGTTGCAGGAACAAACATGAAAGTAGAAAATATACAAGCTCACCCCCTGATATACACCGATCAGCCATAACATTATGACCACTGACAGGTGAAGTGAATAACACTGATTATCTTTTTACCATGGCACCTGTCAGTGGGTGGAATATATTAGGCAGGAAGTGAACATTTTGTCCTCAAAGTTGATGCTAGAAACAGGAAAAATGAGCAAGCGTAAGGATTTTTTAACGACTTTGACAAGATCCAAATGGTGACGGTTCAAAAGTGGCCCAAGGAAGGAAAAGCATTGAAACGGTGACAGAGTCAAGGGTGGCCAAGGCTCATTGATGCACATAGGGAGCAAAGGCTGAATCGTTGAAAGGCGTCAGAACATGCAGTTCATCGCAGTTTGTTGCATATGGGGCAAGCATAGCCACAGACAAATCAAAGTGCCCATTCTGACCCCTGTCCAATGCTGAAAGCACCAACAATTGGCACGTGAGCATCAGAAATGGACCACGGAGCAATGGAAAGATTTGTTTTACATCATGTGAATGGCCTGGTTTGTGCATCATTTACCTGGGGAACACATGGCACCAGGATGGGAAGAAGCCAAGTGTTGGGTCCTGCCATTCATGTGGATGTTACTTGATGTGACACGTACCAACCGACCTAAGTGTTGTTGCAGACCATGTACACCCCTTCATAGAAACGGTATTCCATGATGGCAGTGACCTCTTTCAGCAGTATAATGCGCCCTGCCACAAGGCAGAGATGGTTCAGGAATGGTGTGAGGAACACAACAAGTTCAAGGTGTTGACTTGGCCTCCAAATTCCTCAGATCTCAATCCATCTGGACCAACAAGTCCAATCCATGGAGGCCCCACCTCGCATCTTACAGGACTTAAGAGATCTGTTGCTAACACCTTGGTGCCAGATATCACGACGCACCTTCAGAAGTCCAGTGGAGTCTATTCCTCCATGGGTCAGGGCTGTTTTTGCTACAAATGGGGGACCTACACAATATTAGACAGGTTGTCATAATGTTATGACTGATCAGATTATGTTGCATTGCTTCTCAAATGAAAGGGTCATTTAAATAGGAAAAATGTGTCTAATATATACTGTATATGTTGTAAGACTGCTGCTGAAGCAGAAACTTAAACCTGCAGGCAAAGAGCAAAGAGAAAGTGTGTGTTTGTATACGTGTGTGTGTACATATATATATATATATATATATATATATATTATATATATATATATATGCATGCAGACTGGAGTGTTTCTCAACAGATTGAGGCTGTAACTCAGATCGATGTTTGTCTTTCTCTGAGGAATTGTGGACACAAGGGTTAGAGGGAAGAAAGAAGGGAGGGGTCGAAGGATAGGAGGAAAGATGGGGGCAGTTTGGTTTATGCCGCCGCAGTAAATCACTATTTTAGCTGCTGCCATCTCCGGTGCTGCTGCTCAGGGAATAACTCGTCGTCAATGCCGTGTCTGTGCGACGGTCTCACTCTGCTACCTTCCCATAACTTTTGATGGCGAAGCAGTTGCAGCTTCTGCCCAATAGTTTGAAAAAAGTTTGACTTACTGCTCAGACGCTGTGGCCTCAGGAGCTGTGAGAGTGATTTTGATGGCTGGAGTTACATCTTTATTTTAGTTTGTGGAAAAGTTGTGCCGCTACGTGGGCTGTGGAGCCACTTTCAGCTCTGTGTGAGTGCGTGTTAGCTTTCCACTGTGTTTTCCTGTTGAGAGTCTGGCTGGTTTGGCACACTCACACTCACTTACTGACACGTGAGCAGCACCTGCCAGCCAATAACTCCACAATCCTCTTTCAGTTGGGTTTAAAGCTGAACAGGAGCCACAAGAACAAACCTTTACAGAGGGGAGAATAAAGAATGAGACGGGAAAAATAGTGCTGGTTTAAGATAAACTAATTGCTACCTCATCTGCTAGCTCACTCAGTATTGGCTTAGGCCTTGCTGCAACAACCCGGGTTTGTCTCCAGGCTGTGGCCCTTACCTTCATAGAACATAACTGGGAAGGAAGTTGGGAGGAATCTTTTGATCCCAAAACGCAATAAAGAGGATTATGATTTTTCACGACTATTTCCAGTTGTGTTAAAGTAAAGAATCAAGGCTCCTACCGTGTATTTAGATTTCATAGAACTTTTTTAAGAACAATCGTGGGTGGAAAAAACTTCATTTCAGGAATTCATTCCTGTTAGTTTGAAATAGTTTTGATGATTCATGGAAACGCCTGAACATTCTCCGTCGTTCTCCGTTTAAATCAGTTCATTCATTTCAACTTTCAACAAGCGTGTTAATGATTTTATTTTCAATACAGCAAGGCCAAACCTGCATATTTTTGTTCTCACTAAGAAAACTACTACACTACTGTCTGCAAACCACATACTGTTCTTAGTTATTAATCAATAAAGCTCATGTGGTAAAGCGGGTCAGTCCTTTAATCTCTCTTCTCCTGCAACCTTTTGCACTGGGCTACACCTCCCACAATATTGGTGCCACATTCATATTGAGGTCAACTGTGCAGTGACATTTGGCAGCGATCTCATATATAGTCTTTGTGAAATCCACAATAAAACTTCCATCCCAAATAGAATGATATGAAAGGATCGGTATGAATGCTTTAAGTTTCATTAGATTTTCACTCACTTGGACTGTTTTGCTTTCAGAGAGAATACGTCTTCAGTACTTGGCCACAATGTGTCTGCTACTTATTTTAAAGGTCGGCAGGCCAGCACGGGACGATACGATACCGGTTTAATGACGCCAGATGCAATAGAATAATGGATGCAATGGGTAAGAAGATATTGGCACTTGTCTGTAGACAATGACGGAAATGCAGGACACTGCAAACTGGAAAGAAACACCACTTATCAGCCTCTTACAATGTGGTCCTGATATCCTTTCCCACATTGATTCATGTGACTCTTAACAGCTTTCACATGACATCCAGATGGACTTATGACGCACATGTGACCTCAAACAATTTCAAGGTGTGAACAAAGAGGTTAAATACAGATCAATTTCCACACCGAGGAAGTCGTTCAGATGACTTTACCTTCAATTCAGCGCCTTCTGATATGCAGCTTGGGCGTCACGAGATGCAGATTTTAAAACATAAGACGCCACTATTTCCAAAGTACTGCTTTTTAAATAAGGGTTAAGCACTAGCGTCATCTATTTTTATCCATTTTCATGCTTCATATCAAAATCACCTTGTTCTAATTGGGAGAACAATGTGTCTGCAAACACTGCATTAATAAACAAATTATGTAATTTGATTAAAAAAAATCAAGGTGGCATAGCTCGCACTGGGAGAAGCACATAAAGCAGAAGGACTGAGTCTATTTCTGTGACCCCCCCCACGCCCCCCACAAGGGCAGACATCGCGCTTCCATAAATACCGCAAAGTCCACCTGAGATGGTTGGTCAGGGGGCCCGGTGTCAGAGAGATGGATAGAGCAACACTAAAGAGTACTCTGGCTCCACTTATCCATGAGGATGTCTATTCCCTTATTCCCGTACCCACCCCAGCACTCGGCGTGCCGTGTGCCTCCAATCCTGGAGGCCCTTTTACTGAGCGCCTCACGTTTGATGATCTAAATTTTTACGAGTGACAACCCCACAGGGAAGTATTACCTGACTTTGCAGTGTTTTAGCACCTTTTAGCTTTTTGTTTTGGTTGTACAGCTTCCCGCTACTGTTTTGGCCAACAAGCAGCAGCAGTTTTAAGCAGTATAATTAAAATGTCAGTGTCGAGTTGATGCCGATATATGGTTTAATGGTTTTATAGTGAACCAACGTGATGTACTGTCGGGATGAAGAGATGAGGGTCAAGGGATGAAGGGTAGGTGGATGGAGGGTAACAGATGGGGGTCAAGGGATGAGAGGAAGGGGAAATCAGAAGTCATGGATTGATGGAGTTCGGAGATAGGCCGGTATTGGCTGGAGGCGGGAAGACAGGAGGAAACCAGGAGGGAGTTGAACCACTGAGCAGGGGAGCCGTCTCTTCATCATTTTATTGGATTAGAGCTCCAGTGGTCCATGTATTTGAATGAAAGAGAGAGAAGGGGAGAAGGAGCTTGAGGGGGAGGGATATGAAAATTGAGTCAAAGATGAATAAATGCATAAGGAGTGCTGAAGTACTCTAGGTGAGTTTGAGTCGTGGTCTTTGCTCCCTAACCTAGATATAAGATTTAATTCAAAGATGTCACATGCATGCTGCAAGATATTTACAATGAATGAGATGACTTAAAGAAATTTGTCTCCACCAAGCATGAGTTATACATCCCTGTCCTCTTTTATGGTGGAGGGTCTTCATGTGTTTTGTATGATGCTGTAATCTCAAAATGTATATGCTGATTATAACCTCATTATAATAAAAAAAAAAAGATAGTTGTGTCCCAATGTCTATAATATCTTTAATTCACATGATATGTAATAATAATCTTCCGTAAATGTTACAAACCATGTTACAAACATCATGTAATGTGGCTTTAATTTAGCTTTGTGTGCTCATAGTGGCAAGAAAGCAAGGCAACATTAAGATTTAAGGCAAAGTATAAAAAAAAGTATAGAAATATGTATTTTAAGAAGTGATTTAAAAGAAGTGACTGATTCTAGAAAACATATTCAGAAAATAAAATCCAGTCGTAGAAGCTGATGGTTTATAATATTGATACATTTCTTTGGCGCAAGCTGCCACAGGGGGAATCAATTTCCTCAAACCCATTTACCCATTGTACCATATGCTTTGGATCATTTATCGGAGTTAGTAATTTAAAGTTTGGTTCCGCTTCATAATTTTTCTTTTTGTCCCGTTTGGTTCGTTTGTTTTCCTCCAATAAAATGCAAAAAAAAAAGAAAAAAAAGTAACTAACGAGCTCTTTTTACTGTGAGGTTGTAGAAAATACAATTACTTCATTTTATAGGAACAACTCAGCGTGATTCACAATTCACTAAACGAGACACTCAAAGCAAACTGTTCACTCCTGAATTAGACGTGTTTACTCATGCTCAGTCAGGGGGAGCGGGGGGGGTATATATCCTGTCAGAAAGATTGATGACGAGTGCAGCACAGAGCAGCCTGTGTCCAGTTAACCGTTATGGGGCTTTATGGGGAGCTGCATCTGCACAAATCGGTGTTAAAAACCTAAATACAGTTTAGCTGTGACAACTGTTTCTGAACTCTGTGTGTGTGTGTGTGTGTGTGTGTGTGTGTGTGTGTGTGTGTGTGTGTGTGTGTGTGCGCGCAGGTAAGAGCCCCTCGCAGCAGTTCACAGCTGTGATCCATACGGTTACTCCTCTGCAGTCCCAGATCTCCCCCGTGGTGAAGCTCATCATCGCTGTAGCCAAGTCCAAGTTCTGTGCACAGGTGGGAAGTGTTTGTACGTCTCACTGTGACTTTGGTGTCGGTGCAACAAAGAGAAGTGATAAATAAATAAATAAATAAATAAATAAATAAATGTAGCCGGTCAAACACAAAGATATCAAAAGGACTAAATTTTCTCATCACTTGTGACATAATTCATGATTTTATTCAAATCTTTCTTCCCCCGATGCTTCACTTTTACTGTTCTACTTCTATTAATTTTACTTTTCTTTCTCTTTTCTTTTTCTTGATTAAATTTGCAACTTCAGATAAAAAAAACTGATGAATGGGTACAGCCATTTCTCAAATACAACAGGATATCAGGACCACTGTTTGATTTCAAAGAATGAAGTCGTAATATTTGGAGAATAAAATCACAATAGTACAAAGGTTTTTTAGGTTTTAATACTTTTATTTTCAAATATTTTTATTGAGGCGCAGAGGATTATATATATATAGATACATTCATAGATATTAAACAGATAAAACAAAAGATACAGGAGGTTCAAGCAGCATTAAACACGAACAATAAAGAGCCGTAATAACTGAGTAGTTAGTAATCCATGATTTTATGTTGCCATGACATTTTTTTTAACTAACCATCTGCTTTCAGCTCTGTTTATCCAGTGGTCACAATTAATACTGATACTATATATTTTATATAGCAATTATTATACTGGCCTTGATTCCTTAAATGTCTGTTTGATACATGGTCCTATATGTATAAGTCTGTAACTCATAAATAAATAAAAACATGGTCCTATATGTATAAGTCTGTAACTCATAAATAAATAAAATGACTGTATATTTTATGATTTTTTTTTAGAAAATTACAACATTTTTTCCCAAAACATTTTTATTCTGATAGTTTTAGATCTTTTTACACTTATTTATATAATAATAATAATAATAATAATAATAATAATAATAATAATAATACATTTTATTTAAAAGCACTTGAGCACTCAAGGTACTCAAAGACACTTTACATAAGAAGAACATCAAATCATCAAAACAATATGAGATAGTACATTAAAAACAGAATAGACTGAGCTAAACATTAAAAGCAATTTTAACTTTTAGTATATACTTTATACTATGTTTAAAAACATGCATAATCTAATGTATAATGTTGTTTAATGACATTAACTGAATCCATGTGCTTTTCCTCTACAGATTGTGGTTTTATGGAACTGTGACAAGCCTTTACCTCCTAGGAACAAGTGGCCCTCCACCAGCGTGCCTCTCACTGTCATTGAAGGACAGACCAAGGTAACAGCTGCTGGCTTCTTGCATCCATTGTGTATTTTAAAAAAATCAAACACTTTCCTGTTTAGCAGTGAAGGCGTTTTTCTCAACAGATTTGCTCAAATGTGCTTTGGCTAAAGTTTGTTGGCTGTCTACACCAGAAATGAAAGAACCAACTCTTCGGCTTCTCGCTGTTTTTTTTAGATACCACAAACCCTAAACTTTAAGACAACAGAGAGTGAGTATAAAAGCATAATTTAATACCAGTACCAGTCTAGATCCAGATGTAAAGAAACAGCTTCCATACGAGTCCACTGAGATTCTTATTTCTTAAAAGAATAAACGCATCATCATATTTTAAACCCTCAACACATTTACTGCTAAAGATAATTGCCTGAGAGGATAAAAGACAGCATGATTCTGATCACCTTCAGCCTTCAGCTTTAAGGTTAAAATAGTCAAAATATCTCCTGTATCCGTCAGCAAAATATTACATTAAAATCTCAACGTCACCAGTGTAGAAACCTAAATTGGAGCTAAAATGCGTTTAGAGTTTTGCTGTAACCTCGGGAGGAATTTTGCACCGCTCAGACTTTCTCTTCATGATAAATGATTCAGGAAATTAAGCAAATACCCATGAGAACGCCAGATGTTCACATCCTTGTGGGCTGTTATTATATTAAAACCCAAAGAAAAACAAGAGTGGACCCTGATTAAGGCTCATTCAGGCTGAAATGTATCAGTCAGTTTAAACTTACTGCAGAGTGCCTCAGACTCTCTTTTATTTGCCTCCTCGTAGCTCAGCCCATTGAGTATGTTTGATGCAGACATTTCTGCACCAAGTGGCACTTATGAATACATGGTCTTTGATTCTGTTGTCTGCTTGCAATTGTCCTGGTCTTACTTTTTGGAGGCTAATATTGTGGAAATTACAATGAGGTACTTTGCTGATATAAAACAAAGCAAACATTTTGGAAGTTATTCCTCCCGAACTTTATGCATTTGTGAGCAAATCTGCAATCAGCAACAAGGAAATCTGTTCGTTATATAATATTATATATATGTATTTGTTGCTTCTGCAGTGGGTTTACCTCAGTGTGTGATACATACATACATATATATATATATATATATATATAATATATATCATATATATATATATATCTATATCATATATATATATATATATATATATATATTATATATATCATCACCCACGCTGGTGTTTTCACTTATGTTGCCAGGTTAAATTAATGTACACTGGCTGCCAGTTTATTTTGTATTTTTTTCGAAGTTACTTGTCAATGGCTGCCAGTTAATTACTCTGACTTTTTACAGTAATTTACTTGTTAACATTTCATTATTTTGTTTTTTTTTTTTTTTTAGAGTAAGTTACTTCAATGGCTGCAAGTTTATTATGTGGGGTTTTTTTAGAGTAAGTCATGTCAATGGCTGCCAGTTTATTACTGTGGGTTTTTTTTAGAGTAAGTACTTGTCAATGGCTGCCAGTTATTACTGTGTTTTTTTTTAGAGTAAGTTACTTGTCAATGGCTGCCAGTTTATTACTGTGGGTTTTTTTAGAGTAAGTTATTTCAATGGCTGCAGTTTATTACTGTGGGTTTTTTTAGAGTAAGTTACTTATCAATGGCTGGCAGTTTTTTACTGTGGGTTTTTTTTTAGAGTAAGTTACTTTCAATGGCTGCCAGTTTATTACTGTGGGGTTTTTTTTAGAGTAAGTTACTGCACTGGCTGCCAGTTTATTTTGTATTTTTTTCAGTAAGTTACTTGTCAATGGCTGCCAGTTAATTACTCTGACTTTTTACAGTAATTTACTTGTTAACATTTCATTATTTTGTTTTTTTCATTTTTTTTAGAGTAAGTTACTTATCAATGGCTGCAAGTTTATTACTGTGGGTTTTTTTTAGAGTAAGTCACTTGTCAATGGCTGCAAGTTTATTACTGTGGGGTTTTTTTTAGAGTAAGTTACTTGTCAATGGCTGCCAGTTTATTACTGTGTTTTTTTTAGAGTAAGTTACTTGTCAATGGCTGCCAGTTTATTACTGTGGGTTTTTTTAGAGTAAGTTATTTGTCAATGGCTGCAAGTTAATTACTGTAGGGTTTTTTTAGAGTAAGTTACTTATCAATGGCTGCAAGTTAATTACTGTAGGGTTTTTTTTTTTAGAGTAAGTCACTTGTCAATGGCTGCACGTTTATTACTGTGGGGGTTTTTTTAGAATAAGTTACTTGTCAATGGCTGCCAGTTTATTACTGTGACTTTTTAATTAATGTAAATTTCACAGTAACAGTCTTACAGTTTCATTTCAGTTTCAGGTCTTACACAAGAGGAGTGTCAGTTCAAAGGTCACCACTGAAAAGAACATGATAACAGAATTAACTATTGACGAATCCAGAGGTCTTATACAATCATATATACAACCAAAATGTTTATAATAAGCAACTGTCCCAAAAAGTTTGTGTCAAAAAGTTCTGGAATTCAGTCAAGAGTAAATCCACTGAAAGAAATTGGGGATATTGTACACCAGCTTTTTAACCGGTGTAATCAGGTGAATTTTAAAGGCCCTGATTACCCTCACAGGTGTTTTCAATTATTTTAGCTAATTTAACATCTCCACAGGACTCCCTCTCTCTCTCTGTGTGCGTTTGGCTGACATGTCCCTGAATGTCTTTGGTTACTTTTGTCACACCTGTTAGTGTGGAAAATATCACACCTTCCCCCCAAATTAATCTAAGAAGAGGTTGAAACATTCAAAATGAAAACACAGCTGTGTCTTTATTGGCTACCTCCCCCTGAAAACCATCCAATAAGCCGTCCTCACAGTGGACATTTTGACTTGTGAAACTTCATATTAATATTAACAACATTTCATTTGTGGGTGTTGTTGCCACCATCTGGTTCAGGCCCGTCGCCAAGCAGTGCCATCGAGGTGCAGTGTCCACCCACGGAGCATCAGGTGACCCTCCATTATTCACCGCTCCAGCGGCCCAAAATTAATATTTATATAGAAAAATTGACTGATTAACAATGAGTGCATCCAAAGCAGTGTGTATGAGTATCACTGCTGATTGATGCACCACGCACGTGAGCTGGTCCTCCACATGGAGGCACGTTGCCCACAGATAGCCGCAGGAATAAAGGTGCTGAGGATGCTGCAGTATTCCTCCAGACTCACATGCCTGAGGTATATTTGTCACATTACACAGCACCGCTCCCTTTCCTTCCTGTCACTTGTAATATCTTTTGTTTTAATTACTGCGAGCAGCACACGCCATCTTTCCAGATATAATATTCTGTGTAATGTCCTTGATCTGTTGTGGCAGGTTTGGACCGGATTCAGACAGCCTATCTAGCATGAGCAAAATATAGTTCAAATCCAGCCAAAAGTAGCACTTAAAAAAGTGATTTTTCATAAGTGTAAGTGTAGTTATCATGATGACTAAAATACATTTCTTAACTCTGCTCTTTTCACACTCACATTGTTCCGCTGACAGAGCGTCACATGGTGCCGACAAGGTGTGATTTACGGTGTCAAGGGCATTATTAGAGATCTTTTGTACAATAAGTAAGTGAAAGTGAATCTGCAATCCTGTGCTTTTCAGTAAATTGCATGCATAAATTTGGGTAAGTGAGCGGGCAATTTAACTGGGCCCCGCAGCCTCTATTGACATAATGACAGAGGCCAAAATACTGAAGAGGACGATGATTAAGGAAGCTTAGAAGAAAAAAATGAGAAAAAAGGTGCTGCTAGACGAGAGTAAATGTGGGAAAGACTTCGAGTCGTTGGTGAGACTTTGGTAATGCTAATAATAAAAAAAGACAGACGGCGAGCTGGGCTGACTGCTGTTGGACTTGTAAGTAACATTAGCTGGCTGCTGCGTCTTGTGTTGTTGACCTTGCTTAAAGTTTGGCTTTTGGCAAAGTTATGATCAAAAGTAATATAATCATGACCAATACACGTGCGCAGCTGTCCATATTTACCACAGTGTTACTGCTCATTAAAGGAATACAGTGTAAATAATTCAAAACACCCAGGGAGAGACAATTCTGAGGATGCTATAGAAGTGTTGTGCAGTTTATTGTTATAATGTTTTTTTTATTATTAATAATAATGGTGACAAATGTTCCTCCCTGTGTTAATTTAATTGTAATGCAGCGCTATTCCAGCTTTAAATAGATTCTCGATGCAGAGATCGAAGCGACGTGAGTTTTCATTGTCAGCTATTAAAGTCAAACCGAGAGTGTGACTTTGTCAGGATTGTTCTCATTTGCAGTAATATTCACACACACACACACCTACACACACATGAACTCACAGCTGTTATGTGGTATTTTATAAAGAGGTTAAAATTCTGTCTTATTTTTTTATTCTCCTCATTTCCACACTAATCTAAACAATTGAACTCCTTCCTAGAAATACGCGCAAATATCACATTCTCACTTAGTGAAGCCTCGACACACACACACACACACACACACATATGTGCCAGCCTCTCTCTAATCCTGATGCTTTGTGGTCTAATTGCTTCTGTTTGTTTTCATGTAAATGTGTCCCCCTTGAAATACAAGAACAATGTTACCACTGGTGACAGTAAAGCATGTCTCAGAGGCAATATGCATGTGCGTACGTGTGTGCATGCGTGGTGGTATCCGGCAGTGTCAATGGTCCTATAATTAGTCATGTGGTATATTGTCGTACAGCCCAGGCAGATGCTCTTCAGCCTATTTCCTTCCAAGTGCTCACTGTGTTTGCTCCCACTGTAATAACTACACGCACGGAAAGTTTGTGATTTGCCTCGACAGAGCGCAGCAGCAGAGTCATTTGCTGTTTGTTATGAGTGTTTGTACTCTGTAACACTGAGTGGATGCACTCCATCGGTAAGCTTTTACTTCCTCCATCTCTCTTTTCTGGCCTTCTGTGTTTGCTTTCACTCTTGTTTAGGTCAGATCTTCTGAAAAACAGACGAAAATATCAAAATCTAATCTTTGATTTATGTTATTGACATCCCACAAGTCCTCATACTTCTATCAACGTCCTCTTCGCTCTGTTCTCCTCTGCCATTATGTCCACAGAGACTGTTAAGCCCGGTTACATTGTTGAACTAAGTGAACCGCAGTCTCCAGTTGAGAGAGGACCGTCATTATTTTCACAGCGACAATAAGTCAGTCTTGTCAGAATGCATTTGAATGACCTCTTGCATTACAGTACAGGTTATAATTAATGTACACTGGCTGCCAGTTTATTGTATTCTTTTCAGTAAGTTACTTGTCAATGGCTTCCAGTTGAGAGAGGACCATCATTATTTTCACAGCTACAATAAGTCAGTCCTGTCAGAATGCGTTTGAACAAATGACTGATGTGGTTGTTCTGACAAAAACTCTCAAAATATCAAGGACAGGCTTGTTGTTTGTTTGTGTTTTTGTTTTTTTGTTTTTTAATATTCATTGGAATGCTGCTTTTGAATATCGTGTCACCTTTATTGTCCAAATATGAAATTTGACTCCAGCTTCCAGACCAATAATTTTTTAATTCATCTATTTTATTTGCACACTCAAAACTGCATGAAATCCAAATAATGAGGAAAATCAGCATCTCTTGATCTCAGGAGAAATCAAGAAGCCACGGGCTTGTACAAGCAGACCTCCTCACTCTTAAGGAGAGAAAGCAAAGAATAACAAAAAAGGGAGAAAAAATCAAATTAAAATGGGAAAACTAACTAATCCAACAACAACCATGATAACAAGATAGAACTCTAAAAATCTTGTCTTGTTAGCCGGTAAAGATTTAAAAAGGAAGTGGTGGAGACACACTGAATCATGTAATCAATTGAAATGTGACGGTGATAAATGTTTGAACAAAAGACATTGTCTCCAAATACTTCAAGTAACCTGATTTGGTTTGATAACAAAAGAAAATACTTTAAAATTGCAGATATATCATAAATATTACAATATTTGTCTCTCAGATGTACTAGAGTAGAAGTAAAGTTGCATAAAATGGAAATAATCAAGTACAAGTACCTCGTTCCTTGTAAAAAATAGACCTACTTACATTCCATCACTGCAATATATTGTACATACACAACATATAAACATAGTTTACCCTGAAAAGTGTCAAATAAAGGAGGCATGATTTGTGTTGGACCAGTGTCTAGGATTTTGTGGCAACTGGTGGTGTAGTTGCAGATTGCAACCCCTTCGTTTCACTTGCACCTTCCTAGTATGAAGGAGAATGTACGGTGGCCACAAAACACCTAAAAGACATGAGAGGCCCTGTGTAGAGTCAGTGTTTGTCCATTCTGGACTTGGTTCAACATAGTGGACTTTGTAGAAACCCTGTGACTCTGTAGACTTGCGATGTCTGTAGATATACAAGACCAGTCCCCTGGGAGACCCTTAAATATTCCACATTGGACCTTGAAGCTTGATTGTTAGATGACTGACTTGGAGGTACTTTGGGATTCAGGTCAGGTCAGAGCCCCTTTAATGATTGAGGACCGTACAAATTTAAATCATTTACCAACCCATCAGACACACAGGGGTCGAGTGTGACTGGTTGATCAGGATCGGGTTCCTCGTAGCTCAGCTCTGCTATAAGTGAGATCCTGCTTACTCAGCATTTATGACCAACACATCAATATTATCAAAGGAGTGACCTATGGACCCGATATCACTGTTAATATGTCGACTGTATCTTACCTTCATCAATCACTTTGCTCCCACCCCATGGATTTTATATTGATAAGTTAATCTCCAGCATCGATCCTGACTTCTTACGTATGCGTATGAATTATAGCAAAGGAGCATAAAAGCGAATAGTTCAAAGGTCAAGCGGGACCTAATGTTGAAACCTGATTAGACAGAAGGTCAGGACGGCAGACCTAGACTGGAATTGATGGTCTTGCGTTGACCTAAAGTATATCCTTCAGTTCATTATTTATTGTTAGTTATAGGCTGTATTCAGTCATTGGTAGAAACATTTTTTGACATGAAGACCTGTGGAATTGATGTTTGTATTTCAATGAAAGGAACGAACAGCAAAGTCAAGGATTCATTTCTTTTCTCGTCTTTTATACGTGGCATACAGTTTTATTGCTTTATTTCTCCAACCTCAGAAAATATTACCAGTGAAGTTATGTCAAGCAGAGCTATAGCTCGGTGGAAAAGGGTGACTCCTGATCTGCTTTGGAGTTTTGGAGCCACGTTTGCAGTGTTTTTTTTAACTCTGGTTACCATCTTGCCTTAACATTTTAGCGCAAAACTAATCATGGATGTGTAAGCACATCAATGTTTTTAGTATTTTGAAAGTACAACATGTTTTTTTAATTCATTTATTTCATTTTTCGAAGAATATTTCAACCATTAGCAACCATCTTTATGTTTACGTGTTGAATGGAAGTCCATTCCCAAGTCCTTTTATCTCTGTTTTGTTCTCCACCAACTCTTCTTTCTTCACTAGCTAGTCGCTAACTTTCTATTTTTGACACTTTATGTTAGGCAGCACTCTTGTTGAAAACAGCTGCTGCTGGGTTTGATGAGGGCGATGAAAGTGAACTAAAATAATAAAGTCATGGCTGTAAAATGAAAAGAGCTCGGTTGATTCTCTGATTCTCCGTGGATCCATGAGTACGTTATATGACGTTGTTAAATCTAAATAAATCTAAAATTAAAAATATAGGTGAGAGCAGCTTTATTTTAAGTCTCTGTCAGCTCTAATACACCGCACATTGTATTGTATTTAAATCAAATTTTCTGATTTATAAAGAGTCAAACAGCAAAGATCATTCTTTGTACCAAGTGCCATCATTTCTCAAGCCAATAATGACAGGTGAAGTGTTCATCATGAGAAAAGTGGCTCTCCATTGTGACGGGGGTTGCGGATGGCTTTGTGATAGCTTTGACTTTTAACTGTAATTCACAGACATCTTGATATATATCGGCGGCATAAAGACAGACCGGATATCTCCAAAGACTCCCCTTGAAGTAGCAGGAGTCATAGCAAATATAAAGAGAGGAAATGGGTGGAAGGAGGGCGACAAAGATAAGGTTCAAACCATTGAACTGCCAGGGATCTCAGTGGGATTTAATCTCTGTCCAGAGGCAGAAAGGCATAGACACCAGCCAGAGGGAGGCAGGGGGTACAGACATGCAGCCCAGGTGGGTTCAGCCATTATCAGGTTTTTAAAGGCTTGTGCCGGCTTAAAAGATGTGAAATGAATTCATTTTGACAAATCATAATAAATTAGACCCTACAACCATGTTGCACAACGTTACTTTGAGCAAACAGCTGACGTCAGCATGCTGACATGCTCATATGGCAATGTTTACTTGATAATCTTAAACTGGTATAGATCACCAAAGCCATTAGGATTATCCTCTGGGCACCACAAATATTTTTAAGCCTTAATATGAATCGAATGAGTGAGTTCTATAAAATTCACCCTCAGTACAGTTGTCATGAACGGGGAAATTAGCTTTAGAGAGCAAAAAGTTTTTTGTACCAGGCTGTAAACATGTTTATTTCTGCTGTGAAGTTGGACATTTGAACATGGGGACTTATGGAGACTGACTCATTCTGCAGCCAGCCTCGAGTGGACGTTTGAAGGACTGCAGTTTCTGGCACCTTCGTATTGGTTTCACTTCAGAGTCTGAACCACAGTTGTGGATAGACGGACTTACTGTACAGATCATTCTTGAACTCTCAATTGTGCTGGAGCCTTTCAATTGTATCATGGGGTCTCCATCAGCTGCTTGAAGTTGAGTTTGTTTCGTCAAGAATGATCTGTCAAGCTCAACTTGGATGAGAAGATCTGAATAGTCACATTAATCCTGGTTTGAAGTTTAATATAGACCTACATTGCAGGATAAACAGGATCTAACATTGGTGAGTGGTGCTGAACCTTTTAGAGCTGAGATGCATCAAAGTAATCAGGTTGGTGTTCCCAACCCCCAGATTG